>NC_083707.1:6938560-7241590 GCF_033118175.1 Dama dama
TAATCTTTTCATTTGTAATTCTGATGATATACATGAATGATTATCATTCTGTTATGTGGGATTTTAGTTTTGTGCCATATCATTTGATAAGTGAACCTGTCTTATATATCTTAAAGCATTTTTAAAGGCAGGTGAAATGAATGTCTGGATACTGAAGAAAGAACCTGGCTTGTAGCAGCAAGTTCAAAATACTTGACCTTAAAACCTAATTCATTGATTAGTCAGCACCTTAAGATTTTTTTAGAGTATTTCTGAGTGGTAGGAAGTGTGTGCAAAATTTGCATTTTATTCCATAATAACTTTGTAGTAATATAAATAGTGCATTAATTTATACAATATGGAATGATACAGCACTGCATATCCAAGGTGATAGGAAGCCTACAGAAGCTGACACAAATATATTTTGATGTTCCTAATATCTTAAACATTGATCAGAATGTGTATGTGTGCATTTACCTGGGTCTATATCTATATCTGTATGTAAATTTGACTAAAAGCAAATTGACCATAGATTTTGATGAACATAAGTGAAAATCACTCAGTCATGTCCGACTCTTTGTGACTCCATGGACTGCAGCCTGCCAGGCTCCCCTGTCCATGGAATTCTCCAGGCAAGAATATTGGAGTGCGTTGCCATTTCCTTCTCTATTTGATGACCATACATAGAACCAAATATTTTAACAGATTCTTTTCCTTTTAATTTTCCTTTATTTAATTTAAAGAAGGAAATTTTACTGGGCTTATATCTGTAATATCTTTTTTATCTTAAGATAAATATAAAGGCGCCATTTAGGAACTGAGCTAATGGAAGCCATATGCACATGTGAAGGTGTTTTCTGAGTTCATTATCTGCCAACACAGCAGGCGAGACTTAAGCAGAACAGACTAGAAGGGTTTGGATAAAGGCCAAATAGTGATAAATTTGTCATATTTTTGTTGACTCACCTAGTTTAGGGATTTCAAAACATCGTGAAAGTTGCCAAGGAAATATGTTTGGTCTAAATACTGAACAATGATATAGAGTAGATGAGTTAGATCATTTGAAATCAACACAGTATAGAAAAGGAATAGTTGAGGCCATATAGAGACTTCAGATCAATCTCAATAGCTTCATAGACTATCATATCTCACTAATATTTTGAGTTTGCCATATCAGTCCCTTGCCGACAACTTGTGTTTTTGTTCGCGATTTTTTGGGCTCCAAAATCACTGCAGATGGTAACTGCAGTCATGAAATTAAAAGACCCTCACGCCTTGGAAGAAAAGGTATGACAAACCTAGACAGCACATTAAAAAGCAGAGACATTACTTTGCCAACAAAGGTCAGTCCAGTCAAGGCTGTGGTTTTTCCAGTAGTCATCTATGGATGTGAGAGTTGGACTATAAATAAAGCTGAGCACCAAAGAATTGATGCTTTTGAACTGTGGTGTTGGAGAAGACTCTTGAGAGTCCTTTGGACTGCAAGGAGATCCAACCAGTCCATCCTAGAGGAAATCAGTCCTGATTATTCAATAGAAGGACTGATGCTGAAGCTGAAACTCCAATACTTTGGCCACCTGATGGGAAGAGCTGACTCATTTGAAAAGACCCTGGTTTTGGGAAAGATTGAAGGTGGGAGGAGAAGGGGTCAACAGAGGATGAGAGGGTTGGATGGCATCACCGACTCAATGGACGTGAGTTTGAGTAAACTCCGGGAGTTGGTGATGGACAGGGAGGCCTGGCATGCTGCAGTCCATGGGGTCACAAAGAGTTGGACATGACTGAGTAACTGAACTGAACTGAAGTGAATAATATGCAATGCAATATGTGTTATAATGATTGGGTTAGTCTATGAAATGAGAGAGCATTTGCTTTTAGATTACTTTAAATTATGTAACAACTTGAAGTCAGTAAGCTCCACAGCAGAAACAGAGTTTGTATGTCTCCGTGAACTCGCTCCAACATTCAAACAGCACATTCAGCTTGATATTGCTGGTGGTGGCCAGTGATGCTTTTCCATTTCAAGCATATGCTTTCAGCTGTTTTATGAGAATTGCTACTTAGAGCAATGATGTGAGACACTTGATCCATAATCTTCTATCATAGTTTTATCCCTTGAAAATTTTTCAACTGATGGCAGGGTATAGATGTTCCTCAAATTGTTCTAGGAATAGGCATTATACAATTCTGACTGTTTCATCATCTTCACCACACTATTATAATATCTACATTATTATAGTTTGTTCTCCTCTCTAGGGACACATAACAAAAGAGGAATCTTATGGTGAAAACTACACAACTTAATGAAATGGATAATGTAGTTGGCACTTTTTCCAGCATAGTGATTCTAAAATATTTAACAAATAAAATTTGCATTTTATTTTGACTTTGCTATTATACAACTTCTCTTTTAACTTTTTCCAAAAGTTTCTTGTGTCTTTAGAATATTTAAAAATGATTTAATTCCCAAAACAGACATTTTAAGATACTTGGCTTGTTTTAGGGGAGGATCTTTCAAGAATATTTTTGATTTAAGATTAAAGAGGTCAAGAAACTAATTGATACTCAGCATTTACCCAACAAATATCTATTGAGGACTAGCTATATTTTTGGCTAGGTGTAGGATAAAATTTTGAGCAAAAGAGAGAGATTATGCTCCTGTGAAGATTATAGTCTCCTCCTAAAATCTGTTCTTTCATAGAATGAAAACAAAGACATCTTTATCTGGTAAACTCTTAGTTTGTATAAACTTTGTTGTTATTGTTCAGTTGCTCAGTTGTGTCTGACTCTTTGTGACCCCACAGACTGTAGCCCACCAGGCTTCTCTGTTCATGGAGATTCTCCAGGCAAGAATACTAGAATAGGTTGCCATGCTCTCCTCCAGAGGATCTTCCTGACCCAGGGATCGAACCCAGGTCTCCCGTATTGCAGGTGGATTCTTTACCCACTGAGCTGCCAGGGAAGCCCAAGAATACTGGAGTGGGTAGCCTATCCCTTCTCCAGGGGAACTTCCCAACCCAGGAATTGAACCAGGTTCTCCTGCATTGCAGGCAGATTCTTTATCAGCTGAACTATCAGGGAAGCCCTTTGTATAATCCAGTGGTCTATTTACGATAGTAATTCCAAATATACCATGCCAATAAAAGGTATCAGTTGATTTATACAGTACCCATCATCTAGGATCACAGACAAGGTTGCTTATTCAGTCAACAAACACTTTTTGAACACCTAGAGTATAAACATATTAAAATGTTTTAAATTGTTTTGTAAAGTCCCTCATATGTGCATGCTAAGTCGCTTCAGTCATGTCTGATTCTGTCCAACCCTGTGGACTGCAGCCTCTCAAGCTCCTGTGTCCGTAGAATTCTCCAGGCAAGAATACTGGAATGGGTTGCCATTTCCTCCTCCAAGGGACCTTTTTGACCCAGGAATCAACCCCACATCTCTTAGTCTCCTGCGTTGACAGGTTTGTTCTTTACTACTAGCTCCACTTACTACATGGAAAATTAAGTGCACCATCACCATCTCCAGATACGGACGTAGTTCCTGTCCTCAGGGTTACCTCCTAGGGAAGAAAATACATGATTATTGCTCTTCATATTCAAAAGAAGGCCAGAATGTCACAAATGCTCAGAGATGGAGCATCTCATATGCTCTCTGAGGTTTAGAAGAAACTTCCTGGATGCTGAGATCGCTTTGTGTCAGGTGATTGGAGGGGGGTTTGATTTAGTGATCCACAGAGCATGTACCGGATGGATAACTTAACTGAAACAGCACTGTCTAACAGGAAGTTCTCTGTTGACAGAAATATCTTAGGTAAGTGCTATCTAACTCAGGAACCATTTGCTACCTGTGGCCAGGGTGTGTGAGGAGCTGAATTTTTAATTTTATTTAATTAGAGCTTAAAGTGACTTGTGGTTGCTCGATTGGGCAGCATTGGGTTGGCTCTTGTCAGGCTGAGAGCGTGAGAAACTAAGAAAGAAGCTGCTGCAGCAGGCCAGCCCCAGGGGATGCGCTCAGCCAATGGCTGTGGAAGTAAAGGTGAAAACACGTGCTAAAGGGAGAGGGAGAGATCCAGGCGACTGCCACTTCCTGGGTGAGCAGCCTGGTACATTGGGCGTCACTCAGTGATACAGGGAATGAGGAAGGAGAGCAGTGTGGGTCAACAAGGACCCACAATCTGCAAGGTGAAGAAGGAGTGGGACCAAGATGGGGGACTGAGTGGGCACGAACTGCTTGAGGGGCAGACATGGGGACCATAGCGGAGGGGATTGTTAGGTAGGTGATGGACAAAGAAACTCAGGAAACTCTGGTGCTGCTAATTCTAAAGGACCTTCAGGAAGGGTAAAAGTTTAAAAGTCACACAGAAGGTGAGCAAAATAAAGATACACCATGGAATATTACTCAGCCATTAAAAAGAATTCATTTGAATCAGTTCTAATGAGATGCATGAAACTGGAGTCCATTATACAGAGTGAAGTAAGCCAGAAAGATAAAGACCAATACAGTATACTAATGCATGTATATGGAATTTAGAAAGATGGTAACGATAACCCTATATGCAAAACAGAAAAAGAGACACAGATGTACAGAACAGACTTTTGGACTCTGTGGGAGAAGGCGAGGGTGGGATGTTTAGAGAGAACAGCATCGAAACATGTATATTATCAAGGGTGAAACAGATCACCAGCCCAGGTTGGATGCATGAGACAAGTGCTCGGGGCTGGTGCACTGGGAAGACCTAAAGGGATCGGGTGGAGAGGGAGGTGGGAGGGGGGATTGGGATGGGGAATACATGTAAATCCATGGCTCATTCATGTCAATGTATGGCAAAAATTGCTACAATATTGTAAAGTAATTAGCCTCCAACTAATAAAAATAAATGGAAAAAAAAAAAAAAAGACCAAGTGCTGATTCCCAGAGGATGGGGAATTTGTATATCAGAAGTGATCAGAGAAAGTTTCTTTCTTTCTTTCTTTCTTTTTTTTTCAAATTGTAGTGGTTTTTGCCATACACTGACAGAGAAAGTTTCAATAGAGACATAAGATCTCTGTGGGTTTCAATGATTGAGAAATAGGTTCTGTTTTGCCTGATGTCCAAATCCCCGAGCGGGAATAGAGAAGGCTTCCAAGACAATGCAACTCGCAAAAAGGGAAGTTTATTACTGACTCGAGCCAGGGCCTCTGCCACAACCAACGCAGTGGTGCAGGGTCAGAGAGCCCCGAGCCCAAGCTGTTACACAAATTTATAGGGTGAGCACACGCTGTTGGTAGTTGGTTTAAGCGGATTGGTTACAAGTTTGCAAAGCAATTTCATTGGTCAAAACTTTCACGCGCGCGGGACTTTCCCGGGGGTTTCCGCCCCGTTCCTAATTTCCTAATTGGCAAACAGCGGTCAGTGTTAGGCGAATGCTGATTGGTTGTATCCAGGTGGCCTGATAATCTTACCACCCGGAAGTGGGAAGGCCTGCTCCTAATCTAAGCTGCCTGCCATGGCGTTACTTCTGCTTGCCTCACAGTTCTTGATAAGGCGGTCTTCTAACGTAAACTTTTAACTTTATATTTAAACAAGTAAATAACTCTCAGGACTCAATCACCCTTTTATCTCTCAAACAAACTTCTGTCCTAACTTGTTGTCAGGAAACTTACCAGATACTTATCAGAAGAACGGGAGAACCTGCAGGAAATAACTCAGGGAAGGAAGCCTTGTTTTCATCGATCCAAAGGGGATGTATTGTCATCACTGCTCCTTTAAAACACAGTTGTTGTTATTTTAAGCCTATGCGTTGTCTTCTGTGTACATCCAGACCTTTAGAGAGTGTAGGCATTTCTTGTCCTCAGGGTCATAAAGACTAGTTTTCCTGGCACGTTCAGAGTCTCACACAAGTCACAATGAAACCTTTTAGATGTTGTAGACAAATGCAGCCTAAGGAACAGCAAGTTGAACCCTTTTAAGTTGTTTTAGAATTCTTGATTGGCTGGTTCTTTTCCATCTTACTAAGCAGCTGGGCTCCAGGCTCCCGTGGGGGCTGTGGAAGCAGAGCTCTGCAGTGGGGCTTCCTAGTGGTTTGCAGAGGAGACTACAGTTTCATAAAGAGGTGGGTGAGAGGCGTGAGTAAAATAATAGTTTAACTAGATACCAAGACATAGCCCCCAAACTTCATCCGTAAAGCAGAGGCTGACTGAAAAGGATGATGTACTTCTGAGCACAGCTGGAGAAGTTTATCCTGAGAAGCTGTGTCTCTGCTCCGCATCTTGAGTGTTTTTCCCGAACCATCTCAGCGGGATTGGCCTGACTGCATCGTTAGTTCTCGAAGGGAAGGAGGTGCCTGTGTACTTTGGGAAGAGCTATCATACTGTCACAAGCAAGGGCTAGAAGCAGGGGAAAAAACAATCAAATGTGGCTAAAATGTTTAGAAAAGAATCCATTAAAAAAAAAAAAGAGAGAGAGAATCGATTAAGTTAGAGCAGTGGCCAAAGGTTTATTAACTCCTCACAGCCATGTGGTCACCTCTGTCATTCTCAATTTAAAGGGAGAAGTTCTGAGAGAATTGACAAATTCTAAGTCCAAATGACAATGAGGCTGAACTGCTTGTTATATCAGAGGTCAAGGTGGTTATGAAATGCTACCAGACTCATGTCAGCTTGAAGTGACCATCAGTAAAGATGATTATTGCAGTGCATTGAAGAACATTGAATGTGTTCTTTCCTAGATGAACTGTTTCTCAGAGCAAGCAAACAGTTGGTTGATGAGCAAAGCTTTCTGTTTTATAGAATTTACATAATCAAAGAAGAAGAAATAACAGACGTAGAATATCACGCTTTTCCAACTCTTAGCTCAGAAGTAAGGAATCTACGTAATGATGGTAAATAGCGATAAATCTCATGAAAAGCAAAGCAATCACACATTCTGTGACCCCTCCCCCAAAGAGTATATCTTACATTGTCTGTGGAGTGCGAGTGTGTGTGTATGTGTTTGCTCAGCCGTGTCTGACGCTGTGATCCCATGGACTGTAGCCCTCCAGGCTCCTCTTTCCATGGGATTCTCCAGGGAAGAATACTGGAGTGGGTTGCCCTTTCCTCTTCCAGGGGATCTTCCTGACCCAGGGATTGAGCATATGTCTCCTGCAGATCCCGCATTGCAGGTGGATTCTTTACCGCTGAGCCACCTGGGAAGCCCCTGTGAAGTATTACTGCTCCCCACCCCAAGTCAAAGCCAGTCCGGCCAGTTGCCTGTCCTAATCTCCCGATATAATGGGAATACAGCGCAGAGGGATATGTTAAATAAAACCACAGTGATAAAATTCTAGAGAATTTGCCTGGAGGAAATTCTATAAAATAAGCAATCTGGCATCTTCAACAATGATTTGCAAACAAAAACAGAACCAAAGAATAAACCAGCACAAACAAGAAGGGAATAATATAGACTGAAAGTAGGCGTATCAAACAATGACTTAAACCATATAAATTCTTTCATTTTTTTTGCAGTTGAGAAAATTAGAATACTGCACATATATTTAAGGATAGTATGAGGTCGTTAATATTAATTATAAGAAGATACTAATCTTGCAGTTATTTTGGAGTCATTTTTTGGAGATGCAGCTATAGTATTTAAGGGTGAAATGATATGTTGTCTAAAATTATGTTCAAAGTAACTGGGAGGAGAGGCAGAGTAGTGTAGGGGGAGTGTATTTTGTGGGTCAGCAGAATTGTGCAGATAGCTTTGCACACCTACCCAGCCAGAGGTCTTAAAGGTCACAACCTGGAGAAATCAGGTATTGGAGAGAGAATCCAGGTTAATGTGAAGTGGAGGAAAAGTATATGGCCCCACTTGCATTTGGAGAGAGAAGTCTTTTTTTTCAATTTCTACCTGTCATGTAGACGTTCCTTATATGGCTCAGATGGGAAAGAATCCATCTGTCATGCAGGAAACTTGGGTTTGATCCCTGTGTTGGGGAGATTCCCTGGAGAAGGGAATGGCAACCCACTCCAGTATTCTTGCCGGGGAAAGCCTGTGGACAGAGGAGCCGACAGTTCATAGGTTCAAAAGTGTCATACATGACTTAGCATCTAGCCACCACAACCTGTCTATGTATTGAGGGTTCTTCTTTCAGGCCATCATTTGAACTGGGTCCCCTGTGGTATTAGGAAGTACTATTTTCTTTTGTTTCTGAGGTTTCTCCAAACTTGAGCACCAGCACTTATTTTCATTTATGTTATTTTGTCAGCAACGCAAAAATGAGTTAACTTTGAACCTCTTACAATTTGTCAGGTGTTCTGGTGGTGGTTTTTTTTTTTTTTTTTTGGCCAGCATTGTCAAATTCAGAAATCACTCCTCGAACACCGGGTCGTGAACTCTTGCTAACTTCTACATTCCTTAGTAATCAAAATCCTTCACTTAGGGAACATTGGGTTTATATTTACACTGGCAAACTGACACTACTATGACTCATAGCCACTAAACTCATGGGATCCTCTCAGAACTGCCTGGCCTTTCTCCTATCTTCTCTGGGTAGGCTGCTTTCTCCCTCTCTCTGAAATAGTCATTTCACATTTTATAAACTCTACTCCAAGTCTCCCTACTTCACTCTGACTCTCAGCAGATAACCATCCTTGCTATTTAACCTTGCAAATAGAAATTATCAGAAGAACTTCATCAGCTTTCCTGTATCTATAGATAAATATAAATGTTTAGCACTTGTCTTTATTTTTTTTTATTTTTTATTTTTTTTTGTGGTCATGCCACACAGCATATGGAATCTAAGTTTTCTGATCAGGGATCGAAACTTCACCCCCTACATTGGAAGTGCAGAGTCTTAACCATTAGACCACCAGAGAAGTCCCAGCATTCATCTTTCTCTCTTCCATGGGTAGGTGATAGAGGCCAATCCCTGCTCTAGGAATGAGTCCTTTCATGCTTTTTAGATAAACTTACCTTGTTGATTATCTTTCCTCCCCGTTTTCAGCTTTTTTCCTCTCTCTTCTTGATCCTCCCATCAGTATTGAAGTATGGCTTAGGCTCTATTTTAAAAGCGAAATGAAACAAAAATAACTCTTCCTGGATGTCATACGATCACCTCATCTCCATCTAATCATAGCTAAACTTTTGGAAAGAAGCAGCTTTCTACAGCAGTTAATTTTCTTTGCTTCCCACTCACTCTTCAATGTCAGCTCTCTGGCTCTGTCCCACTGCTCAGCGGATCCTGACATTTCGTGGGGACCCAGTAATACCGACTTCCGCCAAGCCGGTGGGCGAGGCTCACTCGCTGTGGACTTGGCTTTCAGCTTTTCCATCATCTTCAACACCCAGGAGCGCTTCCTTCTCCCTCGGCTTTTGTGACTGTTCCCATCATGTTCTCCCTCCCTCTCCCTGATTACCAGGTGGTTTGTCTCCCTCCAGTCTCTAAGCATTGATGTTTTTCCAAATTCGATTCAAGGCTATCTTTTCTTACTTTACCCTATTCTTAGGAAATCTCATATACATCTATAGCCTCAATGACAGAAATACAGAGTATTTTCCACTTTATTCTCCTCTTGAGATATTTTTTTTGGCCACACTATGCATATGTGGGATCTTAGTTCACAGACCAGGGTTCAAAACCACACCCTCTGCATTGGAAGCCTGGAGTCAGTTGGACCGCCAGAGAAGATCTAAAATCTTTATTTTGGATGCTGGTTCAGTATTTTCAATACCTATGTAGAATTCCCCATGAATGTTCTAGAATCATCCCCATCCTAAAACTGACCTCATAATATTACCAACACACTTCAGTTCAGTTCATTCACTCAGTTGTGTCCAACTCTTTGTGACCCCACAGACTGTAGCACACCAGGCTTCCCTGTCCATCACCAAGTCCAAAAAGACCCTCCAAAATTGTCCCCTTATTCATCATCCTTTGAATTGTCTTAGTTAAAAAGTTTGCCTCAGATTGATTCATAGCAACTATTACATTCTTATGAAGTCCCAGGAGATGTCTATAAAGTAGAAATTGAATTCTATTTCTATTAAAACAGAAATAAAATCTCTCCTTATCCAAATTTGGCTGTCCTTATGTTTTACTGCGATGCTAAATGATAAGGATTTCATTTCAGTCCAATCAAATGCAATGTATGTTATTCAAAAAATGACACATTGTGCCCAGCAAATATTAATCATGAAAGACTATGTTCTTATCCTTGAATTTCATCAATAAGGTACATCTTACTTGGAAATTGATTTCTTCCATTAGCCACCTGATATAGCCAACAGTCACAGTGATTTTGCCTCTGCTCCTCTACCTCTGAGAAGGATGCCAGAAAAAAAAAGCAAAGGAAAAATGTAGCAGTTTGGAGCTTTTATACTTTTCATCTTAGAAAATTCCTGAAGGTCAGATTTCATTTCTTTGTCTCCAAATAATGGAGTTAGATAAAAGCAAATTGTTGCCTTTTAAGCAGTCAGAAAATTAGGGTGTTCAACAAACACCCTGATAGGTTTTTTAAATGGTTAAGGGTAGAAGGAGAGGGTAAGGAAAAACACTGAAAGCTATTACACAATGTATTTCAACTTGAGTGTGAATTGGCTAATAAGTAAAGAAAATGAAATTGAACTGAAGGAATCAACGTGTGTGAGTTTGAGTCCTAAGTCTTCCATAAAGCCTTGGCTTTGCTGAATCATGTAGCAACACCATGACTCAACATTTCTCCAACTCATAAAGCCCAGTACCTCCAGCAATTCATGCATGTGAAAGTATTTGTCATTACAGTGTTATAAAATTGTAAGCTACCGTCCTTTACAAAAGTCCGTAGATTTCCAAGCTATCAGAGAATAAGATTTAGCTCCACTCAAGCTCAACATTTTTAAAGCTTCTTGATATGGGAAACCTTCCATCTTTGTATCCTGGGGGAACCCAGAGAGTGGTCAAAAGGACCTCCTAGAAATTTGTGCTGCTGACAATGTCAACAAGGCAAGCAGACCCACGAAGGCAACCTGGCCCTTTTGTGATCATCCTGGGGGACTGTGCACCCAAAGTTCAGGCCAGGACACAGACTTATTTTCATGTATCATCTTTCTCTTCCTGGTTATTATAATTTCACTGAATACAAGGATGACAAATATCTGTTGCATGCGTGAATGCTAAGTCACTTCAGTTGCGTCCAACTCTTTGTGACCCCATGAACTGTAGCCCACCAGGCTCCTATGTCCATGGGATCCTCTAGGCAAGATTACTGAAGTGGATTGCCATGCCCTCCTCCAGGAGAATCTACCTGACCCAGGGATCGAACCTGCATCTCTTAATTCTCTTGCATTGGCACCTGGGTTCTTTACCTCTAACACCACCTGCAAAGCCCTAACATCTGCTAGGAGATGCTTAAGAAAGAATGTGTTTATTTTTGCCCAGTTGAATAATTTCTAGATGTATAAAAATTCTATAGGTCAAACCTGTTACTAATTAAACAAACTTTAAAGGAAGAGTTATGACTTTAGCCTCCTTTTTATTTGGGGGACAATTTATTTGGTCTGTTTTATTTTTTTTCTAGTCATCCGATTTCATCCCAGTTGGGCAGCCCCTGCCCATCCTGCCCCTGGAGGGACTGGGGTGGCCTTGAAGCCCTTTATGCAGGACCTGCTGGTGTGAGCCTTCCCTGGCCAGGCCTTTGCTCTCTGCTTTACTCCCTCGAGACTCAGGCATGTCAGGCACCGAGTCCTGCAAGCGGTACCCATGTTCCATCCTCCGTAGCACAGCGGACATGCTGTTTTTATCTTAATCTGCCACTCTTCCTTGCTTGGTTAAGAACTGGTTAAGAATCCTGCAAGGAGGTGCCAGTTCCCACCGAGCCACAGGGGAAGCCCGAGAGAATAATTCAGCTTTTCCAGATACCCAACAGATGCACCTGGAGTATCACTAGGCTGGAAAGACCCATTCTGTCAGCTGCTCTCCTGGTTGGATCAGCATTTCACTGGCTTTCAATTTGTAATCCCACTTAGTAGGGAGAATCATTGTGTGTTTTTAAAAATTTGGTGGAGTATGGTTGCTTTACAACATTGAGTTCGTTTCTGCTGTGCACATTGATACAGCCTCTATGGAGAACAATATGGCAATTGTTCTTAAAAAACCAAAAATAGAGCTGCCCTGGTTGTTGTTCAGTCACTAAGTTGTGTCTGACTCTTTCTGACCCCGGGGACAACTCGCCAGGCTGCTCTGACCTCCACTATCTTCTGGAGTTTGCTGAAATTCATGTCCATTGAGCTAGTGATGCCATCTAACCATTTAATCCTCTGCTACCCCCTCCTTTTGCCTTCAATCTTTCCTAGTCCCAAGTCTTTTCCAATGAGCTGGCTCTTCGCATCACATGGCCAAAGTACTGGAGCTTCAGCATCAGAACTACCACTTGCTGTAGCAGTCCCACTCCTGGGCATATACTCTGAGAAAACCATAATTCCAAAAGATAAAAGCACCCCAGTGTTCACTGCAGCACAGTTTGCAATAGCCAAGAACGTGCTTCCAAGACATGGAAGCAACCTAAATTTCTATCAACATATGTAGAAGATGTGGTACATATATACAAGAGAATAATTGTATTTTCCTCATCTGTTCATATACCCTTTAAACTGCTAAACATTTGTGCAGGGTTCTATGTTTCTGTTGCCAAAATGAAATATATTTTATCATCATTTCATCACCTAATAAAATGGTGTTAGTCACTCAGTCATGTCCAACTCTATAATACCGTGGGGTGTAGCCTGCCAGGCTCCTCTGTCCATGGGATTCTCCAGACAAGAATACTGGAGTGGGTAGCCATTCCCTTCTCCAGGGGATCTTCCCTACCCGTGTCTCCCACACTATGGGCAAACTCTTTACCATCTGAGCAACAGGGAAGCCAAATAAATTGGTGGACTCTTTATTCTCTTATTCTTTGGTGGGAAATAGATTACCCTCAGTGTAGGTGTGGTGGTGGAGGTTTAGTCACTAAGTCACGTCCGACTCCTGCGATTCCATGGATTGTAACCTGCCAGGCTCCTCTGTCTGTGGGATTCTCCAGGTGAGATTACTGGACTGAGTTGCCATTTCTTTCTCCAGAGGATCTTCCTGATCCAGGAATTGAACCTGAGTCTTCTGCATTGCAGCAGATTCTTTACCAGCTGAGCTAGTGTATTTACCTACAATTAGAGGGCAGTCACCAGATATATGCTGTAAGATTCTTTTAAACTCAGTGGCTAATAAATACATGCAATTGTTCCAACTGACTTTTAAGAAATGCAAATAAAATGTTAAGAGATGAATTTTACCTACAAAATGGGGAAGATTAATAAGAATACTAAACATGTCAACCAGCCTATGGAGATGTAGGAAACCTCTATGCTCCTGGTAGATATATAAATTTGCATAAAATTTCTGAAAGTCATTTGTCAATATTCATCAAAAGACTCTACCCCTTGAATCTGAAATTTTACTTTTGGGAAACTCTCCCAAGGAAATAATTGAGCATATTTATATAATAAAACAGCTACAGAACCAGCAATGCAGTCTTTTTGCAACAGCCCCAAATGGGAATAATCTAAGGGTTTAAGAGTAGATGGAGAGTTGAAGAAATCATGGCTGAGTTGTACAGTGTGCTCATTAACATGCAAGGATAGAAATAAATTTTCTGACTTGGCAGGATAGTCACATGCATGCTTGCTAAGTCGTTTCTGTCGTGTCTGACTCTGTGACCACGTGGACCTTCCAGGCTCCTCGGTCCATGTTTCTCCAGGCAAGAATCCTGAGTGGGTTGCCATGCCCTCCTCCAGGAGACCTTCCCAATCCAAGGATCAAACCCACATCTCTTACATCTTCTGCATTGGCAGGCATGTTCTTTACTACTAGTATCACCTGGGAAGCCCAAGATAGTCACAGCATACTGTTCAGTAGAAATATAAGTCATTAAAAAAGAATGGGCAGTGTTTAAAAATCTTCACATGTGGAAGTGATTTTCTCTGGGTGGATGGCTGCTGAGTGGCTTCCTCTTTCTCCCCTACTCTTATTCTCTTTGTCTTTCTAAATTTTATTTTTCAAACAAGAAACACATGACTTTGTAAAAACTAAGATATTAGTTGAATAAATGTTTAAAAATAACCTTTTTATATGATATCTCTTTCCTCTCCCCAGTTCCCTCCAGGGACAGTTCACCAGCCAAGGCGCTCAGGGAAGGACATTCTTGTCGGTGTGGTTTATCTGTTACTATTGTTTGTTTGGCTACACCAGCTGTTAGTTGTGGAATGCAGGATCAGTTCCCCGACCAGGGATCGAACTCCTGTATTGGGAGCAGGCAGTCTTAGCCACTGGAGCGTTAGGGAAGTCCCTACTTTTATTATTTTAAAAGAATGTGCTGGCGCTCAGTAGCTAAATCGTGTCCAACTCTTTGTGACCCATGGACTGCAACCTGCCGAACCCCTTTGTCTGTGGGATTTCCCAGGCAAGAATCCTGAAGTGGGTTGCTATTTCCTTCTCCAGGGGATCTTCTCTACCCAGAGATCAAACCCAAGTCTCCTGCTTGGTGTGAAGATTCTTTACCACCATGCCATCTGGGAAGCACCATTATTATTTTAAAGGAATACAGTTCATTGATTCCCTCACTCTCTTCACATAGGCAGACTTTGCAAAGGAGAAAGGAGAGGAGAAGAGACTACAATATTCAGATTGGGGAGAATCAGTCATTTGATTAATGTATATACTTTTTCTTGATTTTCACTGAGGAGGGCATGAAGATGCCAAATCCTTTCCAGAGCTGGATTTGTTTTATGAATGCAAATAAATAATAGTTACCCATTAATTTAATAGGAAACTCAAGATTAACACTTAAGCAAGGTCATTGTGGACTTTTTATTTTTTCTCACTCAATACTTTAAAATGTTGAAATAGGCAGTTGAGTAACAAAGCTTTACCCTTCCACTGTATTTAAATTTCATTAAATTATATAAAGTCACTTACAGTCTTGGCTTCAAACTTGCTGAATCATTTTTTGGCTTATTTTGGGCAGTATGTGAAATTTTTCTTTCACCACCCTGTCTTCGTAACATTGTTTAAAGAGTCTCTTCAAATGGTTTACTTTGTTTATACTTCATCTATGTTCCCGCCTTCCAAATAGATAACTTAAGTATCAGTAACATTTATTTTGGCCCATCTTTACTCCTGAAATGAGACAAAGCCTGCCGTGCTTCTTCCATATGTGGGGCATTTCTGGAATATTGAGAGAAAGACATTTCTGATTATTAATTATTTTCTTTGAATTAATTTCCAGTGATGGTCACACAATTTTTCTTAGCACTTTCCAAAACATTTCAACAGAATTAAATTTTTTTAAATTAGTAAACTTCTATTTGTGTAAAGTAAATTGCAAATAGGAAGGTTGGGTATTGTAGTTGAGGAAAAATAGACTCAGCGTGACTTCTCTGTTGTTGTTTAGTCGCTAACCTACTCTTTGTGACCCGATGGACTGTAGCCCACCAGGCTCCTCCGTCCCTGGGATTTCCCAGGCAAGAATACTGGAGTGGTTGCCTTTCCCTTCTCCAAGGGGTCTTCCCCACCCAGGGATTGAACCCAGGTCTCTTGCATTGTGCCAGGCAGAATCTTTACCACCAGGGAAGCCCATCACTTCTTCAGTTCAGTTCAGTCACTCAGTCATGTCCGACTCTTTGCCACCCCATGGACTGCAGCACACCAGGCCTTTAGTGCATGCATTAAAAAATGCCGAGCACTCATGCAGAGATAACTTTGAATGAAACGTTGCTTCTTCTTCACCATGGCTCCATTTGAGGCAGCACTGAATCCAAGGAAAACCAGTCAATGATCCATCCGGGAGGAAACTGACTTGTGTTCCTTCCTCAAATCAAGCTTTCCCTTTGCCGAAAGGCATGGTTGAAACTCTGTAGACTCAGTTCTCTAGCTGAGCAAGAATTCCTATGGACCTTAACTAGTAGAACTTACCTTCTTATTAATCCCTTTAGGAATGTGGCCACCTGGGTCTCAAAGTGTTATTTGAGCTTTGCAGCATCTTTAGCTAGATGAGAGCCCTCCACATGATCTCTGTGACTCAGGGGCAGCGGGAGGAATGGTCAGCGACTCTGGAGAATTCAGCCAGGAGTGACTTTTTGTTTGTTTGACTAAGCATATCGTTCTTTCGTTTTGATGTAAACCATCAAAACCATGACTATAATGTTTAAAGTGATTTTTTTGGCTAATTAACTTGGGTATGTCTTAATGGAATGACAGTTAGCTTCTCATTAGCCTGAAGTGAATTACCTACCTTTCTGATACAGTTTTAGCAAAAGATCCCTGTGACCAGAGAGAATTATAAGTGGATATAGGCATCCCTGGTGGGTCAGCTGGTAAAGAATCTGCCTGCCATGTGGGAGATCTGGGTTCAAACCCTGGGTTGGGAAGATCCCCTGGAGAAGGAAATGGCAACCCACTCCAGTGTTCTTGCCTGGAGAATCCCTTGGACAGAGGAGCCGGTGGGCTACAGTCCATGGGGTCACAAAGACTCGGACACGACTGAGCAACTAACACTTGATCGAGGGTCCCACTGACTGTTCTGTTGTGAGGTCCAGGCATTTGCAAGTTTCTGTAACAAACCGTGCCTTCACTATGATGCCAGTTGAGTCAATTCTATGCGTAAAATTTATTGATCTGTTCAATCCATTTTCTTGACAGGATACAGCTAATCAATTTGAATTCGCAGTGTACCAGTGCAGGCAAAACATCACTTTCTTTCTTTAGTTGTGGCTTATCTGTTCATATGGCCTGTGTATCTTTCCTGCTGCCCATTTAGATGGAATTTTGCACATTTTAATGAGCCAGGTTTACTGTTCCATGTGCTTCCTTCAGACAACAGTTTCAAGCAAACTTTCTATTTGTGAAAAAGTTCTGGCCTTCTAGAAAGAAGACTCAGAATATCTTTTTCATTTTTAAAAATTTCAAACTGTAAACTTTTTATTTTTTATTGGGTATAGCCGACTAATAATGTGATAGTTTCAGGTGAATGGTGAAGGGACTCGGCCATACATATACATGTATCCATTCTTCCCCAGACCCCTCTCCCTTAATGTATGTAAGAATGAGGCATTACAAAGACAACCTTCTCTAACGAAAGGAAAGGGAGAGAAAGGAAGTTATTATATCCAAAATAAGATCAAAAGCGTAAGATTTGACAGCCCGTGTTTGTGGTTTAATCTCTTTTAAAACTGGGATCTAGAATCCCATTAGTGCCAGGCTTCTGAAACTCACCCAGCATGTGTAGATAAGAATGGTAGACATCAGTGGGGACCAGCGGAATCCAAAAGAGGAAAACTTCCTTTGTTTAATTGAAACCATAAAGTGAAATGATAATCCACTTCACAAGGTTGCAATTTTACAAACTGAGAAGAGTCTCATTCTATAGCATCAAATCCCTTTGTATTCTCCACAATTTCCTGAGTGAAATCACCCTTAGATTAATTCCTTGTTGCATTTGCTCCATCCTGTCTCCTTGGAGAATCAATCAGGATCTCGTGGGGGTATAGTGAATGGTTAATGATGTCTAAGGCTTCCTACTTATCCTTAAAGGCTGCGGGACACCATTGCATTGCATGGCAAGGTGGGCCACAATGTCATGTTACATAAAATATTAGAATCCATCCTGATATATCCATGCCCAGAGACAACCAGGAATACCCTTGCAGCCAAAGTTGGGTCTGTTAACTTGCCCCCACACCATGAGGAACCACTGGGTGGCTCGAGAAGCATGTGGGGGTGGCTTGTCATTTGGTTTGAAGTTTTGATTTTGGGGGAGAATGTCAGGAAATTAATTTAATTTTGGATTGGACGCTGCTAGAAAGCAGGGGTGATCTGTTAGTTGAGCATCTTAACACTTTTTATGTAGGAAGAAGAGGCACTAGTGGTTGAGAACCCACCTGCCAATGTTGGAGATGCAGGAGACACAGGTTCAATCCCTGGGTTGGGAAGATCCCCTGCAGGAGGGCATGGCAACCCACTCTAGTATTCTTGCCTGGAGAGTCCCTATGGCCACAGGAGCCTGGTGGGCTACCGTCCATGGGGTCACAAAGAGTCAGACACAACTGACTGAGCATGCACACAAGAGCGATGAAGTAAGTGGCAGTGTCAAGGTAGTAGCACTTGTATGGTCATGATGGAGAGATGCTTGTTCACTTAAATGGGAGCAGGGTGTCCTGGTTTTAGTTTTGTCCCAACATGGCCTGGAGTGAACACATCCGATGTTCATATTCTGTGAAACTGTTAACATTTGCTTGGGGATCTCCTGGCCCAGCTTCACGGTTCTCTCCAGGCATTACAGCCCACTCTCCAGGGCACCTTTGCACAGTATAAATATTTGAAGGAAGCACAGGAACATTTGTTGAGTGTCCTGTGAACATAACTGCACTGTTTGGACCTAACTATGGAACTGTGGGATGCTTAGGACTTCTCTTGGCTTAGGGCTGCAGTGAAAAAAAAAAGAAAATTACCCAAGATGCCAAGGACACTGTGGATGGGCACACTTGAGAAGGCTGGCCTTGATATTATTTCACCTTCAGATGCTGGGCTCCAGCTCCTGGGGCCAGGGTGTTCTTTCTCAATCCCCTTCTCTTCATCTGTCTCCCAGCACAGAAAAGTTTGAAACTGGGGAACCTTGGTCTAGAACTGCGTTGTGTGGTTCAGAAGCCGCTTACTACATGTGTCTATTTAAATTAATGAACACATGCAGCTAAGTCATCAGTTCTTTGATCCCACTGGCCACGTTTCAGCTGCTCAGTGGCCACATCTGCCGAGCGGTCACACAGTAAACAGCACAGATGGAGAATGTTCCCATCCCTGGAGCTAGTCCACTTGGCAGGGCTCCTGCCCACACAGTGCCCACAAAGCAGTCTGCATCCCATGGGGCCAGTCATTCTGCAATAAGAGGATGCCCACACACAAGCTCTTACCTGTCCCTTGAAAGTTTCAGCCCCAAATATTCTTAAGCGTGGAATCAGCCCGGCTCCCGGCCCTTACTTGCCCATCGAAAGCGTTTGGTGATAGCCCTGCTTCGTCCAGGCCAAACAGCACCTCAGGCTGAAATGTTTGCCTTTGTACTACTTCAGACTGATCTAGAATATCATCCCAGAGTGAAATGATGTCTACAGCATAAACAGATTCTCATTTCCACAGTGAGAACCCCCAGAACAACAGACAAAGAATCCCATTAGAGAAAGTCATAAACTTACTGTCTCAGCTTCCAGGAATTAAGGCATCAAAAACCTAAAGTTCAATGAGTATCTTTTAAAGACAAGTGACTAAGCCAGCACACTGCTTGCTCCTGGGCAGCTGGGGACCCCTTGTGGACCCACATTGTCCTTGATCATCACTGAGTCTTCCCAGCTTCTTGAATAAAGCTGCCCTGGGGGCGGCAGTCCACCTCCCCGAGAATTCAAGTGCCGCTAGTGACGGAGGGCAGGGTCATGAGTGTGGGTGGGAGTCAGGCTGCCTACCGTTGGTTCCCACGTCCTCCACTTGCTCTATCTGATGACTTAGATAAACACCTCAACTCTCTGTGTCCAAGGTTGCTCATCTGTAAATTTGTAGATTTATAGACGAGGAAAAGGACAGTATGTAACCCAAACTCAGAGGGTTGTTTTGTGCATTAAATGACTCAATGCATATAAAATTATGCCAGATATACAGTGCTCACTTAATCAATGCTAGTTATCTTTATTACCGTCTATCAAGTAATAGATGGGTGATTTCACAGGATATATGACTTACTTCTCATTAGGACACTGTAAAACATTAATCTCATTTATAGATTAGAAAATTAAACATTAGAAAGTGTAAATAAATCATCCTGACTCATACCCATTAGATGACAAGGCTGAGACCTTAAAGAAGGTTAGGTTTGTCTGTGATATCCTCCCAAAATACCCATAACATTTTCTATTACACACTCAATACACTTGCAGTGATTTGTGAAGCTGTTCTTCCCAAGGAGATGGTACTTTCCCTGAGAACAGGATTCATGTCTGTCTTGTTCAGCATTCTACTCTTCCTTCTTGTAACACTGCGTAGAAGCTTAGTGAGCACTTAATAAAGATGTACTGAGTGGATAAATTAACAGACAGATGAATGAATCTATGTGTTCTCTAGTTTTCCAAATGCTATTTTATTTTGGATGAAAAGATGGTAAAGGAAAAAAAAAGTTGAACATTTTATGGGTATATTAAAATTCTTGTTCACTTTTTAGAAAAACAACATTGGTATGAACAAGCAGGTTTAGGTAGTATTTATCATGGAAAAGGGACATGGGTTTTAAAGTTGAATAATACATTTAACTGGGAAAAAAAATAAACAGGCAGCATTTAACAGTGATTTAAAAAAAAAAAATCCTGAGAGCCAGTGCTAATTTTGTAGTACAGAAGGTTCCAAAGTAATCCAGCCTAGAGATGACTAAAGCCTGGATCAGGGATTTGCCTGCAGGGATAAAGAAAGAATAAATGAAGATCTCTGACCTTTAAGAGGAAAAAAATTGTGTTTTTAAAAAAAACCCAATCACCTTGAGAATGACTCTTTCTGTATAACACTAAGTTCTATTTTTAACACAGAAATCCCAAATTCAACCTAAAGTGATTTGCTGCTAGATTATTTAATCTGTAATTAACTGGCCTTTATACTTCTTTTATTAGAAATTACAGATTCTTGCTTAATAGCTAATATGCCAAGCCACCAAATCCATTACTTATACGAATAAGTGCAATTTAAGTGGAACAATATCCACCAAGTACTGATAACAGGTTAAAGCATTTACCCATGAGTAACGTCAGCAGAAATGAAACGTCCTGGCTGAGGGGACGAAGGCCTGCAATGCAGCACCAGTTACCTAGGACACTCAGCCTAGACAACTTGGCAGCTCCAAGGCCAATGCAGGGCAGTCGTCAAGGTGGCGAGAAACCGTATTTCCCTTGTTGATCTGCAAATCCTTATCTCTGTCATTGTCCAAAGACTAAGAACATTTCTATTTGAGGACACACAAAGCATGATTTTATCATAGCTTGGAGATGTGAAGTTCTTAATCTGAACAATGCTGGGATAAACTTACCTGCAGCAATCTTTTATTGTAATACTGGAGTTACTGTGCTCTAGTTAATTGGATGATTTGGGTATCTGAATTTCTTTTCTTTTTAATATCATAATCATATTTAAAAATGTGTTCCAATATCAAATGGTAAAGTTCAACAAGGAAAAACTGAAATTACTTTTGGCATCTGAATTTCTAAGTTAGATACCTTCTGAATTCGTTGGGGAACACTGCTTTTCCTTTAACTGTGTTATGTATTGAATGTTTGTGTCTCCCCAAAATATGTAGGGTATTAATACCTAGTGTGGCTGTATTAGGAGAAGGGGCCCCTGAGGAAGTCATTGATGTTAAAGGAGGTCAAAAGGGTGATGCCTGGATCCCACAGAATTAGGGTCCTTATAAGAAGAGACCCCAGAGAATTTGCATCTCCCGTCTATATCCACATCTCGTCTACCCAACCCCCATGCCCAGGCACTGAGGAAAAGTCACAGGAGGACAGAGTGAGAAGCCCAGATCCTTTCTAAGGCACTGGAGGGGACAGTGAGAGAGTGACCGTATCCTGGTCTCTTGTGTAATCCCACCTGGCTGCATGCTCTGTATCCTCAGCTCCCCTGGGAGGCGTGTTTGTGTTCCCACTTCTGCTCAGGTGCCCAGCAGCTGGTTCTCACTGCAGGATGCTACCAAACTCCTCTCCCCGTGGTCTTGTCATCTATGTGTGTCTAATTCCCTTTTTACTATTAAACTCTCTTTGTTGAAACATAAAAATCTAGTCCCATTTCCCCGCTTAGACTCTGATTTTGTTGTTTAGTTGCTAAGTCGAGTACGATTCTTTTGTGACACCATGGTCTGCAGCCCTCAGGACCCTCTGTTCTTGGAATTTTCTGGACAAGAATACTGGAGTGTTGCCATTTCCTCTTCCAGGAGATCTCCCTGACCCAGAGATCGAACTTGTGTCTCCTCTGTTGCAGGTGAATTCTTTACCACTGAGCCACCTGGGAAGCCCAGGTGAATCTTAGGCAGGTATTTAACCATCTATGTCACACTTCAAAGATTCAGAAATTAAAACCTATGCTGATATTCTGATTAGAATCACTGCAAAATTCCCAGTGCTACTATATATTTATGTAAGTTTTTATCTTTTTGCCACTTTGTCAGCACTGGGAGTAATTCCATTTTGAATCAGAAGTCCGTGTCTTTCTCTAATTTCTTACTTTCAATCTTTTTCCCACTGCAGTTTCATTTCTAATCACTCAAGTTATTTTCTTGATAAGGAACTAGATCAAGCCATCCCCATTCTCGCAGGACTGTTTGAGTACTGCTTGCTCAGTCGTGTCCAACTCTTTGCGACCCTATGAACTGTAACCCACCAGGCTCCTCTGTCCTTGGGATGGTCCCAGCAGGAACACTGAACTGGGTTGGCATTTCCTCCTCCAGGGGGTCTTCCTGACCCAGGGATCAAACCCATGTGTCCTATTTCCTACATTGGCAGGCAGATTCTTTACCACTGAGCCACCAGGGGCACAAGACTCTTTAGCACAAGATAAATGTCCTTTAGCCACTTTGTCTGCAGTTTTCCCCACTGCTTCTTGAGTCTGAACCCTGATTCTCTGTGAGCACCATACTTTTTTCCACTTGGGGCTTTTCCACAAGTTGGGTCTTCTGAATGGAACACACCCCTCTTCCTGCCTCCCTGGAAAGCTCCTATCCATTTTTCAAGTCCAACTCAAGGTCCTTTTTCCACGATCCTTCTTCAGCCCAGCGGATATCACGGGAGCAGCGTCACCGACCCCAGTTGTCCTTGCTGAAGCCCGCTTCACTGTCGCCCAGTTGGCACTGAGGGATCAGAACTGCTTGGAATAAGCAGTTTTTTTTATCCCCACAGTTTAGCACAGTGTCTTTTAACAGGGTAAGAACCCAAATATTAGACTGAATATTAGACTAAATAATAAAGTAGCAAATAAAAACACTTCAAGGTGAACAGTACTTTTTCTGGATTACTAAAGAATAATTATTTTTAGTAATGCCAAATAAAATTTTTAAAATAAAAACTAATATTCTGTGAAATCTTATTCTGTGCCAGTGCTACATATTCAAGACCTAATCTCTTAGCATAGTTTTGGCATCAATCTTGAGAGACCCTTGGACAGCAAGATCAAACCAGTCCATCCTAAAGGAAATCAACCATGAATATTCATTTAAAGGACTGATGCTGAATCTGAAGCTCCAATACTTTGGCCATGCAATACAAAGAGCCGACTCACTGGAAAAGACTCTGATGCTGGGAAAGATTGAGGGCGGGAGGAAAAGGGGACGACACAGGATAAGATGGTTGGGTGGCATCATCGACTCAATGGACATGAGTTTGAGCAAACTCTGGGAGACAGTGAAGGACAGAGAAGTTTGGCGTGCTGCAGTCCATGGGGGTCACAAAGAGTCAGACACGACTGAGTGACTAAAATTGAAAGTCCATCTAGTCTCAGTCTTTGCCTCTATTTCTCTTTCGCGCACACAGACATAAAAAAAAAAAAAAAAAAAAAAAACTTAGGCAAAACCATGCCCAAACTATTCCATACCTATACACGTTAATTCTAAGTTTCTATTTTTATAATACTTTATTTTAAATTATCTATTGGCCTTAAAAATAAAACATCATTGCTGGCACAGAATTAAAAATATAATAAACTCTTTAGTTGCTACTTTTGTAAGTTGTGGCTTCTTAAATCTGCTCTTAAAAATAAAAAATGCAGAGAAATGTGGGCAGTGACATGTCAGTGGGTGTAAACTGTGGTGTGCCAGCAAGTTTAAAAGCTTATTTGAAATGTGAAGATAAGCTTGATTCCAAAATTATTCCATCTTTATTTTTCTCTGCCTTTTTTTTTTTGACTTGAAGATATCTCCTATTTAACATGACAAGAGCCTCCTGCTCCCAAACTCCCAAGTTTGAGAAGAAATTGTATGAAATGTCATCATATCCCACCCCACCCCATTTCTTCCCTCCTTCTTGGTAACAGAGAGGTCTTAATGAACCCGATCTGATAATTTGACTCTCAGAGAATCAGATTTTATTTTGGGCAACACATCTGCCTGAAATGTCAGCCTTTACCTGACTTTCAACTTCCTTTAAGTGGGAGGGAGAAAATAGATGTGGCTGCATTAATAATAGCTAAATGCTAATATGACATTAGAATTGGGATGGAACAGCACATACTTTGTCGCTGTCGCTCTGAATGACAGCCCTCCCATAGGTGAGTCAATAAGGAAGAAAATCGTGTTGGAGAATATAGTCCATGAAGGAAAGAAGAGAAGGATAAAGGGAGAAGTCACATATTTTACCTTGTAGAAATAAGAAAAACTTTAGGCTAAGTGCTATCCACTTATTACAGTATTTAGGTGTCTGATCACAGGGTCTGATCACAGAGTGTCAAATCTTGCTTTTCCATCATTTTCATGGTGAAACAGAAACTGTTTAGTTTCTAAGTCTTATTTGAGTCTTTGAGACCCCACGCGCTATAGCCCATCAGGCTCCTCTGTCCGTGGAATTTCTAAGGCAAGGATACTGGAGTGGGTAACCCTTCCCTTCTCCAGGGGACCTTCCTGAACCAGGGATCGAACACGCATCTCCCACACTGGCAGGCTGACTACCACTGAGCCTCTGGGGAAGCCCTGAAACAGAAGCGAGACATCATCAAAGCCTCCAGCTGGCCCTACTCACTCTCACTTGCTTCTTTCCTTGCCTTCTCTCTCCTTCAGAGCTGTTGAAGTCTCTGGAATTCCATCTCTAATACACTGCCAGATTAGATGGCAGGCAAGCTTACAGAATTATTCCAAGAGGTGATGCTGTCTGGGTTTGGACTGCAGGGTGCAGTTATCAACCTGGCCCAGACGACTCATCTGAGAGTCTTCATCAAGCAAACTGTGATACTCTTTTCTCGGCCACACACTTCACCATCATGAGCAAACATGCTCTGTCCCTAGAGTTCCATCATTCAATGCTTAGTGACTTAGTAACATCCCTCAGGGAAACATAAAACTAAAATAATCTAGGTCCCTATAAACAAGGACAAATGAAATGTGCACATCATTTAATTTTAGTTCCATACCTTTCTGGAAGTCAATTGTTTACCAGGTTAACCAGGCATTCTGCAAGATCCTGGAATAATCAAATCTAGTGAATAATGAACCCCCATTCATGAAGGAAAATATCTCTTGCTCCTGTAAATCCCTTCATCTTTTCTTTTACTTACTTTAATCTCCTCCCAACTTTGGCTCATTGGGCTTCCCACTCCAGTATTCTTGCCTGGAGAATCCCATGGACAGAGGAGCCTGGGGGGCTACAGTCCATGGGGCCACAGAGAGTCGGACACGACTGAGCGACTGAACTCACAACTTTGACTTTGACTCATCGGGGCTCCTTAGTCCCTCATCTTGTCTGATCAGAGCCGAACTTATTATCTGACCTAAAATATTTGTCTGGTTCTTTCTTCTCACCTTTCTTTTTCCCATCTCTCTCTTTCTCTCCCCCTTTTTCTCCTTTTCTTGCTCCTTTAAAATATTCCTGCACACTCACTCTGTGCCGGGAATTGTGTGCTGGGACGGGAGCTTCAGTGGTGAACAAAACACACATTTCTGACAACCTCGTGGGACAGAGAAGCCTGCCATCGCACAGATGAGAGATGATCATAGAAAGAATATAGGAAAGGCCTCATTTATTGAGTTCATGTCAGAGAAGATGCTGTCAAGAGGACACCCTGAGCTGAGAGCTGCATGGAAGTGAGGCAGGCAGGCAGGCAGAGGGCAGAGCGTCCTAGGTGGAAAGCTTAGGGGTGGAAAGGCGCTTGGATGGCCACTAAAATGGGACTTTGTGTTGCAGTGAAAAGGAAAAAAAGAACAATGAATTTTCCTTTTCTTTCCTGAGAATGAAGAAGATAAAGGGAACAGTGAGCAGGCCTGATCCTTCCTGGTTTTTTCACTTTCACTTTTCCCAATCTGTAGTCTGTAACTAAATCTGCTTTTCTGCCCCCTAACTCTGCATGGAAAAGGTCAGTTTTCATCCCAATCCCAAAGAAAGGCAATGCTAAAGAATGCTCAAACTACCACACAATTGCACTCATCTCACACGCTAGTAAAGTAATGCTCAAAATTCTCCAAGCCAGGCTTCAGCAATACGTGAACCGTGAACTTCCAGATGTTCAAGCTGGTTTTAGAAAAGGTAGAGGAACCAGAGATCAAATTGCCAACATCCGCTATATCATCTAAAAAGCAGGAGAGTTCCAGAAAAACATCTATTACTGCTTTATTGACTATGCCAAAGCCTTTGACTGTGTGGATCACAATAAACCGTGGAAAATTCTGAAAGAGAAAGGAATACCAGACCACCTGACCTGCCTCTTGAGAAACCTATATGCAGGTTGCAAGTTAGAGCTGGACATGGAAAAACAGACTGGTTCCAAATAGGAAAAGGAGTATGTCAAGGCTGTATATTGTCATCCTGCTTATTTAACTTATATGCAGAGTACATCATGAGAAACGCTGGGCTGGAAGAAGCACAAGCTGGAATCAAGATTGCTGGGAAAAATATCAATAACCTCAGATATGCAGATGACATTACCCTTATGGCAGAAAGTGAAGAGGAAACTAAAAAGCCTCTTGATGAAACTGAAAGAGGAGAGTGAAAAAGTTGGCTTAAAGCTCAACATTCAGAAAACTAAGATCATGGCATCTGGTCCCACCACTTCATGGCAAATAGATGGGGAAACAATGGAAACAGTGACAGACTTTATTTTCTTGGGCTCCAAAATCATCATATTAAAAAGCAGAGACATTTCTTTGCCAAGAAAGGTCCGTCTAGTCAAGGCTAAGGTTTTTCCAGTGGTCATGTATGGATGCGAGAGTTGGACTGTGAAGAAAGCTGAGCACCGAAGAATTGATGTTTTTGCACTGTGGTGTTGGAGAAGACTCTTGAGAGCCCCTTGGACTGCAAGGAGATGCAACCAGTCCATCCTAAAGGAGGTCAGTCCTGGGTGTTCATTGGAAGGACTGATGCTGAAGCTGAAACTCCAGTACTTTGGCCACTTCATGTGAAGAGTTGACTCACTGGAAAAGACACTGATGCTGGGAGGGATTGGGGGCAGGAGGAGAAGGGGACGACAGAGGATGAGATGGCTGGATGGCATCACCAACTTGATGGACATGAGTTTGGGTAAACTCCAGGAGTTGGTGATAGACAGGGAGGCCTGGCGTGCTGTGGTTCATGGGGTCGCAAAGAGTCGGACACAACTGAGCGACTGATCTGAACTGAACTCTGCATGAGCTACCAGTTCTACCTATTAGCCTTTGACTCTGTGCTAATTGCATCCTGTATTTGCTGCTCACCTTGATAGCACTCTCTTTGAAGACCACTCCTGGGTTTTTTCTTTTTACAAAGAGAAAGCCTCACTCAGTACGTTGCACAAAAGACGATGGGCCCAATCGTCAGCTCCCAGAGGCTACCTGACACCGGCTTGTGACTGTTCTTGAAAGTGTGCAAGAGGAAGAGATGAAGATGCTAGCACCTTTGATCCTCATCATGGACCCAGACTGCAAGCCCTCATAAGCCCTGAGACTTTCATGGAGGACAGGGCACAGCTCTTGAGGCATGAACCTCCTGTGTTCCCCACTCTGCCAGCTGAGGATTAAAGCCACCTTCCTATTTCCTCCAAACTCTGTCTCTGTGTTTTTTGTGTGGCTTCATTGGGCATGGAAAGCCAAGTTCTTGGTGGCAACATTTGGAAGAACTTAGAGGCCCCTGGCATCAAAGGGTACTGGAGGGTGGCGGGTATTTTCTGAGATGAGCCTGAGAAGGCAGTGTTGGGAGAAATGCAGGAGGGTCAAAGCTCAGGAAAAGATCAGGGGCTTTCTACATATCTGGAAGCCATGGGTGTTTGTTTTCTTATCTAGCACAGGAGTGACATAATTTAGTTTGAATGAGATAAGTCAGGAAGGCCTTTCAGGAGGCTTTTTGCCTGAAACTGTAGCTTTCAGAGAATTGCACGTGGAGTAGGGAGTCTATGGGCTTCCCAGGTGGCGCTAGTTGTAAAGAACCTGCTGGCCTATACAGGAGATGTAAGAGACTCGGGTTTGATCCCTGGGTCGGGAAGATCCCCTGGAGGAGGGCATGGCAACCCACCCCAGTATTCTTGCCTGGAGAGTCCCGTGGGCAAAGGAGTCTCATGGGTGATGGTCCACAGTGTCACAGAGTCCGACTCAACTGAAGCGACTCAGCATGCTGAGCACACACTACTAGAAACTACCAAACTCTAAGGAACGTCAGTGTTTCAAGACTGTGCAGGGAAGCAACACATTGAGAAGGAGTGGGCCACAAGGCCAGAGTACACTTTCACGGAACAAAAACATGTCGAGAAAGAAAGAGTCAGAAATGTTGAATGCTTCTGATACAAAAGACAGGAAACGTGTCCTCTGAATAGAATGTGGGCATCACTCTGGCCATCCTACAGGTGGTCTGGTTCACATTTCCTCCATACAAACTGACCTCCCAGGGTCTCCGTGACCTTGTATCTCTCAGAGCTCCTTTCTCACCAGCTCCTCAGACTCGCGTTTCCGTCTGTTTATCCCCCTACTGACCTCCTGTTCCCGACCATGGGTGGTCCCACTGCCTTCTTTCAGAAGAAATAGAAATACAGACATAGACTACTCAGCGCCCCCTGCCCATCCCCAGCCTCCTGCGTGAGCCTCTCCACATTCCGGCTTTCACTGGACCTCACCACTCCCTCTCCTCTCTGGGATGTCCCACAGCGGTGACTGCCTTTCCCCCAGGCTTTTGCTTTTTCTCGTCTTTTATTCACCTCTCTGCCTATGACGACGCTGAAGCCACTCCACCTCTTCACAGTGCTGCTTGATTTTCAGGGGACCATCCTAGCTGTGCTTTCCTTGACTGATAACGTTCTAAAAAATGCTATATGTAGACACCTGTATCCCCCAATTCTCCCACATAAACAGCTCTCTTCACTGCATTCTTTGACACTTGGACTCCACCACAGCAGGGGCATCATTCATTTAAGGTCTGTTTTTACCATTAAATCCTGAGTTCCTTGAAGGCAAGCGGCCACATCTTATCTCTGCAGACTACTCACTGGCCAGCACATGACATACAGAAATTGCTCGATCATCACCCGAGGAATAAATAAATAATGCCTTTGAACATTATTATAACTTGGCAAGTGTTACTCTTAATAGCAAATGTTGACTTTAATAATGTACTGAGGGTTACATTTCTCCACTATAACCCCATTGCTGGGCAAAATTGAGTATAGACTCTCCAAGCTAAACCTTCAAAACCCCTTAGAGAAAATGCTGACATAACCTTTCTTCCAAATGAAGCCAGTATATTCAAAATACCAGAAGTCCTTTGCTGACCCCACAGTGATAGTTGACCTCTTAACATGCAGACTGTTAAAATCCTAGGCTCTGTCCTCAGAGAAGAGTTGTTACAAACAGTTCTTGCCAAGTAAAGAGGATTCTGCATTTCTAATCCACCAAGATGTTTTTAAAAAACAGCTGTTACAATGACTATTTAAGCTGAGGATATGTGAGGTTCTTTTATTTACAAATTTTTCATGCATGAGTACTTGTCGGGTGTTTATTTGTCAAAACCCACGTCACATCTGTCTTGCATGCCATACTCCTGATGACATTCTTTTTATCTGAAATCTAGAGATTTAGGTGCATTCAGTGTTGTCACCTGCTTGCTAATGCTCAGGAGATCAACGGCATTCTGTAGGCAGGCCATCTGGAGTCAATGGTTACATCATGTGGGTTGTTGAAAAGGAAGATTTTAATGCAGAGGAAGCAGCCAGATCCAGAGAGTTTCTCTCTCCTGGTGCTCCTGCTTTGAAGGCTAAGTATCAGATTTTGCTGTGTGTGATAGATACAAAGATAATCAATCTGGTTGATGCAGTTCTACCTGAAAAGAAGTAATCTAGGTCACTCAGCCGTGTTTGACTCTTTGTGACCCCCTGGACTATACAGTCCATGGAATTCTCCAGGCCAGAATATGGGAGTGGGTAGCCTTTCCCTTCTCCAGGGGATCTTCCCAACCCAGGGATTGAACCCAAGTCTCCCACATTGCAGGTGAATTCTTTACCAACTGAGCCACAAGGGAAGCCCTTATTAACTAGCATGATGCATCTCACAAGCAAAGAAACAAAAGACAGATGCAATACCAGAGCAGGTGTTCCACAAGCATTCACCAAGGAATAGGGGTGGGCAGGGCTAAGGAAGCCTTTTGAGCAGCCAGGGAAGCATCTCCAAGAGTGAGCGCAGGCCCATGGCTGCTCCAAGACCTGGGCCAAGAGCAGCCACTCCCAGGGCTGGTATCTGAGAAGCCTGGAGATGAGGTCCCGAGTCCCCAAAGGTATCAATGCAGAAAATCTTACATCTACCTTGAGGATGCAGCTGTAGGTCTCACTATGGGAGGCACTCTCAAAGGGTGGATTTCCCACCAGAGGCTCATAGCAGAGCACCCCTAGGCACTATAGATCCACTTCTCATTGTATGTTCTCCTCTCAGTCATTTCTGGGGGCAAGTAGTCCAGCATCCCACACATCATCTTTCTCCTTAGAGAGGGTGTGTGCACAGACCAGCCAAAGTCTGCATCTTCACCTCACGCATGAGCCCCAGTAGCAGGTTCTCCGGCTTAATGTCCCTGTGAATCACCTTCTTTTCATGGCAGTAGGTCAGAGCATCTGCCAATTCCTCCATTACTTGGTGGTTCAGGGGTAAAGAATCCGCCGGCCAATGCAGGGGACACAGGTTCTATTCCTCATCTGGGAAGATCCCACTTGTCACAGGGCAGCTAAACCAGTGCGCCACAACTGAAAGAAGTAATAGTATTAGATTTACATGTTTGCTAATGTAGTCAGCTGTTTTGCAATAAGTTGTGGTAAAAACAGATTGGCATATTTATAAATTAGGCAGAAAAATAGAATAGTTTTTTACTGGTTCAAAATGAGTTTTTTTTTTTTTTTTAATTTTAAAGATAGCAAGTAACTCTCAAAATGGAAATTATATAAGGCTAAATGAAGAAAAAAAAAAGCCATCCCCCAATTTCATGTTACTTGATTACCAGAATTTATTACCCTTTTTTCATGAACATATCGATAAAAAAATACCAAATATCGATGTGAGCATAAACATATGCTGTATGCAGATGTGTAGAGAAAGGGGGCTTCTCTGGAGGCTCAGTGGTAAAGAATCTGCTGGCAACGGAGGAGATGTGAGTTCCACCCTCGGATGGGGAAGATCCCCTGGAGGAAGGAGTGACAACCCGCACCAGTACTCTTGCCTGGAAAATCCCGTGGATGGAGAAGCCTGCCAGGCTATAGTCCATGGGGGTGCAAGAGTAATATACAGCTTAAGAGACTAAATCACCACCACCACCATGGAGAAAGGAGAAATTTTGTTTTTTCTATTTCCTATATCAAAACTGACAGGTATTTTTAAAAGCACCCTATGAGTTACACTGGACTTGTTATCATTAAAACAGCATGCTTTTTTTTCCTAAATAAGAGGCAACAATTTCAAAGAGAGTTTGGTAGGCACTCCCTTTAGTGCTTAAGAAATCATCTTGAATCTAATAGAATCTCATTTCTTTCCACATGTAAGAAAGTTCACCTGCTGATACATGTGGGCCTGGACCACCTTACTCTGGGTACTGGAGAAAGCGTGGAGCTGGGATTGGGGAATTCACTCTTGTGTATTAGTCCCATTTCTGCCAATGAACTGATTGGCAAATCACTTCTCCATTTTGAGCCTCAGTTTCTTCACCTCTAAATTAAGGACATAGGCTAAAACATATCACCTAAATCCATTGGCAAAGAGTTAGGAAGCAAAGGGCATAAAGTTTCATCCAAGCAAGATGAGTAAGCTCTAGAGATCAGGTCCACCATGGTGCCTGGAGTCAACAGAGATCCACGACACACTTTGACGTTCGTTAAGAGGGTGGAGCTCAGAGAGTCTTGCCTGGAGAATCCCATGGACAAAGGAGCCTGGCGGGCTGCTTCCACGGGGTCACAAAAAGTTGGACGTGACTGAGCAACTAACACTTTCACTTTCACACACGTGTGTGTGTGCATGTGTGCACATTATTGTCTAGTCGCTAAGTTGACCCCATAGACTGTAGCCCGCCAGGCTTCTCTGTCCATGGGATTTCCCGCATGAGAATAGTGGAGTGGGTACCAGGAGATCTTCCTGACCCAGGGTTTGAACCCTTGCGTCCTGCGTCTCCTGCACTGACAGAGGATTCTTTACCACTGAGCCACCTGGGAAGCCCATCTGACCACCGTACTTGGTACTCATTTATTCTGTGTGTTTAAGCACCTGAAGGCGAGACAATCCCACCAAAAACAACTCTCTGGATCGTGTCATTCAGGAATAGAGCTGGAGCAATTTTCCTCCACTCTGAAAATCTGTTAAGAAGAAACAGACAAAGACTTTAAAGGCATTCTTGTGGTGGTATCAATAATTTAAGTATTGGCATGATATCCAGGGACTTTTCGTGATGATTCACATCCCGGGCAGAAGAAAGGGATGAAAATCATAGGTGTGTCATCCAAGTGCCTGACTGATGTGATAATAAACAGAGAAGAAGCAGGTAGAGGAAGGCACAGGGAAATGATAAAGGACACAGAGTATAAAACTGCAAATTCATTTCAGCTTTAAAATGTGCTGAGGTTCAAACAGCACAGCTAGTTTGGGGACCTGGGGGTGAGCAAAGACAGTGTGTTGGGGTGAGCTTTGCGCACTGCACCAAAAAGAGATTTTTCACATTAGAAGTGGAGAGAGGTTAATGTCACGCACCTGCTACAAATATGACATGAGAGGCCTTGGGGTGGTTTACAGCATGGCTTTGAGCTGCCGTGTCTAAACACATATGGATGGTGGGATCTACAAAAGTGTGGGGATGGGGGGCAGGATCCGAGAGATTTGGGGGGAAGGAGCCCCAGACCTCTGGCACTTGAAGCTGAAGTCAGGCCTCGTCTGGCCTTGCAGCATGGACCCAGCAGGACCAACCCACACGTGTCATGTCTTAGTTTTCCAGACAGAGTAAGAGCTGAGCAACTGATTTAGCAAAATCCAAAATAAATACACAGGACAGCAGTGCTCCTGGCTTGGAGCAAACAAACACTGGGTGGGTGATTTCAGTGAAGAAGAGAAATTTTAACTCACCTTGAAGACCCCAAAGAAGGGTTTAGTTCATGCAGCAACTTGACACTCTTTGGGGTTTTCCGTTTATTTTTCATTAGTTAATGGAAGTAATTGCTGATCATAGCACAATAAATGTGCTTCCATCTTGCATTGACAGCGGCATCTGGCCACGGATGCTCTTCAGAGATGGAGAGGCCAGGCCACGCTCTGACAGAGGCGGGCGCTACAGCTGCTTCCTGGATGGTCCATTAGGTCCGACTCCAGTTTTTTGTGATTTTCTTCATTTTCCTGTTATCGGTCCACAGAGCAGTTATTAGCCTTCCTGCTCCTTTAACTGAAGGTTTCTTTCCTCCTCACTCCTTCGGGGTCCCTTCTGGCTCCAAGCTCCTGACTTTTATCTCCGCTGGTGTATGTGTCATTAATGTATGTGACGGCAATGAGCTGGTTGTCATACACATTATTTATGATGTAAGGATGTTTCACAATTTTTTTTTTCTTACTTCAAATGATACTAATTTTAGCATCACAGAATATTGGTCTCTGAAATTGCAGTTCTCTTTTCGAACTGATGCTACTGTAACTTACAAATTGGACACTGCTACAACTCTTCCAAAGGCTTTTTTGGTCGATAAATAAAATATGCTAAGCAAGAGACAACTGTTTTGCCAGACGTACTCTGCTGCTAAAAACAAGACAGAAAGCTCCTATACCTATGCATCATTTAACTACACACTAAATAAACCGAGTGGTCTAAAAATGTGTTGATCAAAACAAAAGGGAGATTGCCTTCACAAAAGAACATGATTTTAAAAACAAAAATTGGAGAGAGGGACTTTCCTGGTGGTCCAGTGAGTTGGACTCCATGTTCCCAATGCAGAGGCCATGGGTTTGATCCCTGGTCAAGGAACTAGATCCTGGATGCTGCCAATAAGACCCGACACAGGCAGATAAATATCAACAAATAAAAATAAATACTAAAAAAACTGAAGAGAAAGCAGTGTGATGAGCAGGGGCTTAGGTTCTCACACTCCTGGGCAGTGGCTTCCTTTTCAGGCTCACACAACTTGGCATCAGCGGCTGTCTGTCCTCTTTCTGTGAATAGTGACAAAGCACTTGAGCGGTGGGGTGAGGACTCCCGGCTCATCCTCCCAGGACTGTGCTTGGCGTGTGCTGTTACTGTTACTGCGGGGAGAGGTGTGCTTGCCTTTACATCGCAAACTGCATAGCAACCCTGGTAGCAAGATGTGTGTAAGTCAGAACTGGATGATAGGACTTTTTTTTTCAGTGAGACTTTATTAAAAGCAAGCATGGGGCATTAAATGGATCAGATTATTTGATATCACAGTGATGGCCCTCAATGTCATTTTAAAGAATAGATATCCTTAAAAACCATCCCTGGGAATTCCCTGGAGCTCCAGTGGTTGAGAGGATAAGACTCCATGCTTTCATTGCCAAGGCCCTGGGTGCTCTTCCTGGTCAGGGAACTATTAATAAGATCCTACAAGCTGCATGGTGCTGCCACACACACACACACACACACACACACACAGAACCTATACCTGGCATTTAAGTGTTTTCTAATACACGTGGAAAGGAAGCAATCGTTTTCAAAACTTCTTCCAGGGAAAGCAGCCAACTGGGTTATGCTCTATGCTCCTGTGTGAAAATGGTCTCTTATTTGCCCACAGGATATTCTTAGTCACTCTTTGTAAGTCGTCTGCAGAGCATGCGGGGTCTTGGAAGAGACTCCTTTTGGAGCCTCGTTTGTGGTGTTTCTCCCACTGCAGTCACCCGGGTGAGATCTCCACCAGAACCTTCTTCATCTTGCTTTAAGCACATTCTGTTCTTACTTTTATGACTTTCGCTAGACAAATGGTCACAGAAACACCTCTTTGTGTCCTCAATTGCTTAGTCATTTTCAACTCTTTGCAGCCCCATGGGCTACAGCACACCAGGCTCCTCTGTCCATGGGATTCTCCAGACAAGTATAAAGGAGTGGGTCGCCATTTCCTTCTTCAGGGGATCTTCCTGATTCTGGGATCAAACCCATGTCTCCTGCATTGGCAGATTATGAATTTATCCGATCCTTAAACCAAGTGGATATGCCAGTGTCAGCCTATGCTTCATGCAGATATGAAGTGCAATGTGTGTCTCATATTTCAAATGAAATAAAAGAGATTGAGGTTTAACATTTCCTTCCTGCATATCAGCTGGGTCACTTTGAGCTCTCCCTGAACTGTACAAACAGCCTTCTCACTCTGGAGACCACCATGCTCTGGAGTTAAAGACGCTGGACCAGTCAAATCAATCTCGTTGTTTTGAAACTAGGAAGAGAGGGTTGTCAAAGGCATAGAAAGAAAGCATATCACGGGAATATCTGAGAGAGCTAGAGAGATAATTGAAACCATATCCAAGGAGGGCCAGAGAAGTTGGAAGTTTTCCTTTTGCTGTTGATATATTTCTGCAATAAGAAATTCAGGATCATTTCTTTAGATAGCCTGGAGCAATGAAATGACATGCACTGAAACTAAAAATCTGCAACAGACTTAGCAAACATTTTAAATGAAGATGATGCTGCATCATTTTTTTTAACTTAAGAGTGTTTCAAATGTTGTAAGTACTTTACACTAAGTAGGGAACTACTGATTTCAAAAAACCAAGACAGATGTTTTATTAGAGCTACAAAAACCAAAACAGAAACCTTGCAAATAAACTTTGCTGCTTCAAATGCTGTTATCCAATTTTCTACAGTGAGCAGACCCTAAAATACAATATTCCCATAAGAATAATGCAGTAAGTTCTATTTAATTTTCTTTCAGATGTCAAAGGTAACAAAAAGTGTAAAAAGGAATATTTTAATGGTTAAATTGAAATAAGTGACTATCTGACTGTTAATAACGTATTTAGTGCAGATATGTTGATAACTCAGCAGGGAAAAATATATACTTCTTTTGTAAGTGATAATTTATAAAGTACAAACCAGTATTTTGGATAAACTGTTAATGATGTAAATTGTGCAATATGTATGCATGCCTTTCTGCTCTCAAATAGGATGTTTAAATAGGTAACACATTTATCAACTTGTGATACATCTAAATTTCTTTTATAAAATATATTCCCCATCTCCATTCATGGCAATTTTCATGCTGATTAGTATTTTTGCATTTCCACAATATGAATAAATTAGCATAAATGTCTGGCTATATGTCTAGACTATATGTGAAAATGCTTTAAAAGCCACAGATAATTTGCAGAGTTTAGTATGAGGTAAAAACCACTATTTAACATTTGTAAATATATTATGGCTGCAATAAGATTTTATTATATAAATAACATTTGTTTAATAAACTGCTGGCTACAGTTATGTGCAGTTTATTAATGGTGTTTATAAATAACCCAAAGAAACTGATTAAAAAGTAAAATCTTTGCACTTTTGATCCTTCTGTAAACTAATGTGCTCAGTGGTGTCCTACTCTGTGTGACCCCATGGACTGTAGCCCACCAGGCTCCTCTGTCCAGGATTTGGGATTCTCCAGGCAAGAAAACTGGAGTGGGTTGCCATTTCCTTTTCCAAGGGATCTTCCCCATCCAGGGATTGAGCCCTCGTCTCCTGCACTGCAGGCAGATTCTACACCACTGAGCCACCAAGGAAGCCTCAGTGTAAGATTATGATTGTCTATAAAGGAAAAACTTAAAATAGCATGGTTAGAGATTTGAGTACAATGTAATTAGCAGGATACTTGGATATTCCTGTAGCATCTGCATATATTTGGATGCAAAACAATGTAAAAAATCCAGACCTCCATGTTTGCTTAGTTCTGTGAAGAAGAGATATGTCTAGATTTTAAAATGAGTGCAAGATGATCAAGAAAAATCGAACAGTTGACACAACCGCTTAGGAATATAGTGCATGCTGTCCAAGAGAAGTCTCCAAGTTATTCACACAGGATCTGTATATGCTTCCTGGGTGTTTGGTATTTAAAGCAGATCATTACTCTGAAGCACTTTGCTTTACCACAGCGGGTATTGTTTTTTTCTTGGAGAGATAACCAAGGGATTCCTGAGCTTTAGTGAGAGAGAACTAGGAACAAAAGTAGGGGAAAAAAATGGAAACAGTGACAGACTTTATTTTCCTGGGCTCCAAAATCACTGCAGAGGGTGACTGCAGCCATGAAATTAAAAGATGCTTGCTCCTTGGAAGGAAAGCAATGATAAACCTAGAGACAGCATATTAAAAAGCAGACACATCACTTTGCTGAAAAAGGTGTATCTAGTCAAAGCTTTGGTTTTTCAAGTAGTCACGAACGGATGTGTGAGTTGGACTATAAAGAATGCTGAATGCTGAAGATTTGATGCTTTCCAACTGTGGTGCTGGAGAAGACTCTTGCAGTCCCTTGGACTGCAAGATCATACCTGTCAATCCTAAAGGGAATCAGTCTTGAATATTCATTGGAAGGGATGGTGCTGAAGCTCCAATCCTTTGGCCACCTGATGTGAAGAAGTGACTGATTGCAAAAGACCCTGATGCTGGGAAAGACTGAAGGCAGGAGGCGAAGGGGACGGGAGAGGATGAGATGGTTGGATGGCATCTCATGGACATGAGTTTGAGCAAACTTCGAGAGATGGTGAAGGACAGGGAGGCCTGGAGTGTTGCAGTTATTAGTGTCGCAAAGAGTTGGACACAATTTAGTGACTGAACAGCAATGAGAAACTGTAAGAACACGCATTAGAAGCACAGCTAGATCTCTCAGCTGGTCTAGAATTGACCCTTGCGTGCTGACTTTTATTTCCTCCCATCCTCTTGTATGTCTTAATGAACTACAAGCAGTTGATTTACCTGATTCCTGGCTTGGAAGTTCTGGGGCTACTTTCCAAACTTTAGTCATCTCACCTGCTGCTCCAAGCTGTTGTCAACCTTCACAGCTCTTCCTATTCTAACATATTTCTTATTTATAGGACATTGCTAAAGTTGGCATCTATTGTACTATCAAATTTTATGCTTGTATGTTTTATGTATGCTTTCATTTATTTATATTTTTATATTTTGTGTTACATTATGTATTCATTATACATTTTTTACTTTCTTTCTTTTAATCTGTGCAGTATATATTTATAATGGATTATGTAGAGAGAGCATCTGATACTTTTTAGCACTTTGGATAAATAGCAGAACCATGAACGGAAACTAATATTTGTTCCATGTGTGATGTAGTGTTAGGTGCATTGTATAGATTGCACCTTTAAATCTTACACTAACTCTCTAAAGTAGGCACTTTAATCTTTATTTTTACAAATGGTGGGGCAGAGATACTAAGCAGCAAACTCAGTAGAAGCAGACTCTCTAAGGGAGGCAAGGGCAATGCTGGCATTTGAAACTGGTTGAGTTTATTTCCAAGTCTGAGACTTTTTGCTGTGCAAAGGCGTCACCTTTCACCCATCTGCTTAGGAAGCAATTGCTTCTGATTTTACTGCCTCCTGGTTATTGTTTTTTATAAGCTTGCTCCTTGTGGCTCTGAGTCTCTGACACTTGAATTCTTCAGTTTAGAATCTAAACTAAGGGATGCTGACTACACATTAAAAGCATGAATTAATGTTAAATTCCAAGTTGTTTTTGTTACTGATGGCAGTGGTTGTGGTGGTGGTGGTGTGTGTGTGTGCATACTTTATAGGCTTGGTTGAGCGTCATTTAAGATGACAAATATTTATCTGGAAGTTTGAAGCACTTTATAAACCTGTTCTCATTGAAATTGTGAAACATATAACTCATGTAACTCATAGTTATGAATATCTAACTCATAGTCTATGAGTTATCTGTAACTATGGGACAAACCATTCCAAAATCTGCCTTAAAGATGCCACCATTTGCCTATCTAAGACCCTGAGCTGACAGTCTGGTCTGGACTCGAGTGGGTACCTTCACTGCTGTGGGTGGCCCTGGCCAGCTCACTCCCGTGCTTGTGGTCAGCCAGTGTGCAGACTAGGGATGGCTGGTCCCTCTCAGAGCGTCTGGGGCCTTCTGTCCAAGTCTAGAGTGTCTTGGACTGCTGGACTGCTCCCCCAAAGGACATTTCTCTCCACTTGGTGTCTCATCCTTGTTGAGACTGGCCCAGACTTGTTCATGAAGTGGTGGGAGGAACGTTCCAAGAGGGTGAGAAAGTAAGCTGGACGACCTTCTGAAGTCAACACAGGAAAGTCACACAACGTCAGTCACTCCTGCCGCATTCTCTTAGTCAAAGCAGGTCACGGGCTCCGCCTGCCTACAAGCAAGCGAGGACACCTCACTTCTTCACAGGAGGAGGAAAGAATTTGCTGTCATTTCTATTTCACCATGAATATAGAAATTTAGAATGCAGTTATCACTAAGAAGCTTTCCTTCTCAACCCCAGAGGATCAACGTATCCTTTGTTTGAAATAAGAATGTCGTGTATTTTCTCTTCCCAAATGCGACGTATGCATCCTTACTAGTCCTAGCATTTGTGTACTTTGCTCAGATAAATTCTTCTTCTACAGACATTCAGTGATGTGACTTATCTGATACTGAGTCTTGAGCTGGAGGCAGTAGAGATCAAATTTTGACACTGAAGGCAGTGCACTTCATTTCCTCTCCATATATAAATAAAGTGACTGATATGTCAGCTGGAATCCTGACACCTTTCCTGTTTGCCTTGCTGCCTGATCAACAAGAAGGGCTCATTCAGAAGGGATATTATTTATTTATCTTAATACACAATGCATGAATCCTAGTGTGGTTTATTTTTGCTTAAATCAGATAAAGGAAGGATGTCTGATGCTAGATACAATTCTACCGCAAACCTCAGATGCTTTCCAAGGAGATTGTTCCTCCACAGCCAGTACCTAATACAAAACATGAAGTCTGCAGGTGAGGAACTGAGAAAAAGTGACACTGGCAAATCAATATTCCTGTAGCAAAACAACCAATCAAAAACACAGTATTTTTATTAGGTGATAAAATGCTTCATGGGTTTTTCTTTTGCATTTATTTTAAAGAAAAAAAATCACCCTTATTATTTGATAAGCATCTCCAAATTTTAATATTTTGCTAATAATTAGCTTCTAGGTTAGAAATTTGCTATAACTAAGCTTCTAAATATCTTGCAGTAAGGAAATAAGAGAACTACTGGAAAGTCCATGTCGTGTAACACAGGCAGTTTTCCTGAAAAACACTCATTAACGAGATGTCCAGTTCTTTAGCCCTGCTAGCTATGACTTTACTAAACCAAAAGAATTTTATAAACATGTATATTAAATAAAGATGGCTTTGAATATTGTTTAGGTGAGTTCAGGTGGGTACACAAATGCTGGAGTGGAAAAAAATGTTGGTCGATTTGAAAATATTTTTATAACTGATGTCAACTTTATTTGACAATCACATCACTGTCCATTAAATAATAATCATTCCTACAAGCAACGAAGTTCTTTAGTTGAAGTCATTCTCCTAGTAACAATGCTTCGATCAGCAGCTTCACAAGGGTTTTCTCAGCCTCACGTCCTCCTGTGTTGCTTTTCATTTTCTAGAGTACTGACCCTGGAGTTACCCTTCTCACCTTTATTTGCTTTTGCCACACTTTCTGATCACTCACTTTATTTCATTTAATATATTAGTTTCAGAGTCACAATCAGCGTCATAGCATTTTGAACATGGAGATGGGCTCTTCCATCTTGTTTAAAAAAAATCTTCTATTTTAATTATCTTAAGCTGCAGGAGTGGAGTATGCAATTTTAGGAGTTGATCTAAAACGTTCGGGCACTAGTGCTGTTCAGCTCAAGAAGTCACTTCACATGCACAGAATATTATTTTTAATTACTTTTTCAGTGCTACAAAAGATGTGTTAGTACCATCCTATATAAAAATTTTTTCACATGTAACTCCAGCCATGATTTTATTGTACCTTTTCCCTTTATTGGACTGCTGAGTTCATTTTAATTAGAATCCTGAGATAACAAGTTCCTGAGGTTGAAAATGTTATCACTCTGCTAATCCCATAAAACTCTCGTTTGATTTATCACGTTTGTAAGGGGCCCTATATTCAGTATCAGAAGTATTGCCCTTTGTACCTCTGATTTGTGGTTATTGTCTTTATTGTTTGTGTGTGTGTGTGTGAGTTGTGTCTCTTTGTGACCCCATGGACTGTAGCCTGCTAGACTCCTCTGACCATAGGATTTCCCCAGCAAGAATACTGGAGAGGGTTGCCATTTCCTTTTCTAGGGGATGCTCCTAACCCAGGTATGGATTCTGTCTCTCCTTTGCAGGCAGATTCTTTACGGCTGTGCTACCAGGGAAACCCAGTTATTGTCTTTACCAACATATGTAATTCATACATTGTATTTGACTGAAGGGCATAGAATAAAGAGAAGCATTACTTTATAAAGAAGTTAAAAGTAAAAATTCCACCCAAAGCATGGAAGTTTTTTAAGTTTGTTTACTTTTTGTTTGTTTGCCAAATATAACCATAAAAGAGAAATAAAGGAGATTGATTCTCTTTGGAAAAAAATACACATATTCACATACACACATGTATAAAAGTCTAAAAACAAATGCATTAATCATTACACTTTCATAAGAATACTTATAAGTATAAGGTTTTTAATTTCTGTATTCTTTCTCCATTATTTAACTTTTCATATTTTGGTTGTGCATTGCACATTTTGGGTTTCCCAGGTGGCTCAGTGGGTAACAAATCTGCCTGCAATGCAGGAGACACAGAGGACTTGGGTTCGATTCCTAGGTTGCGAAGATCCCTTGGAAGAGATCATAGCAACCGACTCCCGTATGCTTGGTGGGGAAATACCATGGACAGAGGAGCCTGGAGGCTACAGTCCATGAGGTTGCAAAGATTAGGACACACTGAAGCAACTGAAAATGCACACTCACAATGTACATTTTACATACGTAAAATAGACTTTGCAATTCTCTAAAAAATGTACAACTCATTCAAAGTGGCTGAAGAAAATGCTTCCAAATCATTTACACCTAATTATTTATAGTATTTTTTCTGTGTCTTAAAACAGCATTCATTGCTATAATTCCAATGACCAATATGAGATAGGAATAATTTAATTACAATTAGGAAAATACAAGGTGGAAAAAGAACACCTTAAAAAAAAAAAAGAGAAACTTTCTCAAGGAAACATGATTATACCTCATCATGTTTAGTCAGTTAACAAATATTTACCATGTAGCTGGTGTATGCTGACATTTGAAGTCCTAAACCCTAGTACTCAGAATGTGCCCTTATTTGGAAGTAGAGTTATTACAGATGTAATTAGTTAAGATGAGCTCATATTGTTGGATTAGGGCGGGCCCCTAATCCAAAATGACCGATGTCTTTATAAGAAGGCAGGTTTATGAAGCAGTGACACATAGAGAAAAGGCCTCATGGTAACAGAGGCAGAGACAGAAACGACGATGCTACAGGTCAAGGAAGACCCAGGACTGCTGGAGACCACCAGAAACTGGAAAAGATGAGGGAGGTGAGGGGGCCTTCTGCAGGATTCTGGTCCTGCGCACTGTCTTCTGGACTCTTGCCTTGAAAACTGTGAGATGATTTTCGTTGTTCTGAGCCACCTTGTTTTGGCATTTTGTATAGCAGCCCCTAGGAAGACGGTGCAGAGCGCATCAGGGAAAAGAGAGTGCAGCTGAGATGTGACTGAAGGACACCAGTCGGCCTCAGCTGCCTTTCATACCCCCACCGTGACTCATTACAGTGAAATTGTCACTGTTGTCCTTATCTGACCTTTAATCCCCACCCAAGTCACTTTCATGGACTAGACAAAACTGGCAAGGCCTGTCTTCAGGGAGCCAAACTCTAAATGTACACTGGGGAGGAGAGGAGATACAGGCAGCTAACAAATGAATATTGTTGTGTCCAAGTTACTGTAATGTCTTACTGGTTTCTTCATCTTGGTATCACTTTTGTATTTTGTGCCTAGTAGAGTGGGCTTCCCTGGTGGCTCAGAGGTAAAGAATCTGCCTGCAATGCAGGAGACTTGCAGGAGATGCAGGTTTGATCCCTAGGTCTGGATGATCCCCTGGAGAAGGGGATGTCTACCCACTCCAGTATTCTTGCCTGGGGAATCCCATGGATGGAGGAGCCTAGTAGGGCTACAGTTTATAGGGTAACAAAGAGTTGGACATGACTTTGTGACTTACCACATGTAGAGTGCCTGAGATATGCAATTATGAACTAATGAATATCTTCCCTTGAATGAGAACACTGGGGGTACCCTAAAGTGAAGGTTTAAGAATGACCAAGGAAAAGTACCTTCCTTGTCTACATTCTTGACAAGATCACACTTCCCGGGACTAATGGTTCTAAGATTTAGACTCTATTGAAAATTCAGCTAAGCTCTAATTCCACATTTATTTCTTCTTATTCATAATTAAGTCCTAGGTCTAGAGAGCATACCAAATTCTTTCAGACCCTATTACAATCACATTCCCTTTTGTTTGTTTCTTTAAAACACATCCTTCCATTAGCATGGCCCTTCAACTTAAATTGCAGTTTTCTGACTTTGGGCAGGATGCTTAAAGAATTCTGACCCTCCATTTCCTCATCTAGAAAATAAATATATCAATATCTATCCCATAGGGTTGCTGTGACGAACAAACAATCATGTATACTAAACAAATTCCATAGTATCTTGTTACTCAAAAAACGGTGGAGCTATGGCTATTATTTACTTTTCAAGACCATATGCATGCATCACCTATTTTGTAGCTGTTCCCTGGTTTTCTCCTCTCCTGTATGTTTATAACGCTCTCTGTACATAGCTTTCACTTTTATTTCACTTTGCACTTTTATTGATTCTTGTCTGCCTTTTCTACTATGTCATCCTATAAATCAGGGGCTTCAGGAGTCCTGGCTCCCAAGATGAATTAGGTGCTCATCAATCATGGGTGAATTTAAGGTTGCGAATATTGTAAAGATCCAAGGCAATAGAGAGATCTGGATATCTGTATAAGTGAAAGAGTTACAGATGTCTGGAGGTTCAGTGCTGAAAAAGATGGGATTCTGAAAACAGTCAAGAAATCAAAACCAAAATTTGCCATCTTGATTTTTGCCTGGGGCCAGCCCTCCTATTAAACACTTCTGTTGTCAGTCAAAAGTCAGTGACTGTGCCTTGGTTATCTGTAGCTCTTAGGCATTCTAAACAGTTCAGCTCGCCATCTGCTTTGAGCACAGTGAAAGAAGAAACTGCAATAGAATATTCCTTTAACTAGACCGGGAGTGTTTTAAGTCCTTCTGCCCAGTCTTTGCTTTCCTTTCCTTCCTTCAGGCAATAAAACATGTAGTGTGTCTTGCTGCAAGAGTATTCTCTTGATCAAAACGGGGTTTGATGTTTCAGTATTATTTCTCTCTTGGGATGATTTCATAATCGTTTATGGATGGGGAAGGGCTTGGGGGTGAATGATGGAGGGAGTGAGAAGAGGCTCCCCTGTCCAGGACATGCCTATTGTTGGTTCTGCTGAAGACATCATTGAGAAATTTCATAGTACTTTTAGGGTTTCCCAGGTGGCACTAGTGGTAAAGAATCCACCTACAAATGCAGAAGATGTAAGATATGCGGTTTGATCCCTGGATCGGGAGGATCCCCTGGAGAAGGGAATGGCAACCCACTCCAGTATTCTTGCCTGGAGAATCCCATGGACAGAGGAGCCCGGTGGGCTACAGTCCATGGGGTTGCACAGAGTCAGACATTACTGAGTGACTTAACACAACACACAGCACAGTATTCTACAGGGAGGCAGATTGTTAACACTAAAGAAGAGAGCACACATACTTCATCTGAAATGTATTTTAATTCTCTGAGTCCCAATGCACGTGGAGAAATGACCAGTTTCAAGCATTTTAACCTTGTCTATCTTGATGACTTAGGGAATCCCCATACATTCTTCTGTTGCAAAGAACTCCTAAGTAATAATACCATTCTGAGGGACACTTTTGCTCAGGTATTAATTTACTTGTGTTTATTGTCAAATTCCTATTTATCCTCTGGGCTGAATGGGAAGTGAGGAGCTCAAATTGAACAACAACCCAAAGCCCTCAATTCTGTTATCCCTTTGTCTTACCTGAAATTCAGAGTGAGCGCTACCATCTGAGAAGCGCCACACTGTGGTCACTTAGTCGCTAATTGTGTCCTCTTTATCGTGACTCCATGGACTATAGAAGCTCCAAGACAGAGGATAAATGGCTTCTTTGTTCTCTGTTTACTGTCATCACTGAGGAATGAGAATATTCAGTGACTTACATCAAAGAAAGAAGCAGGTTCATAGGCGATCACCGACTTCAGAGGCTTGGGAGTAGCTGAAATCCTGTTGTTCTGCGTCTGTTCCCTCTTCTCACCTGCTTTGTGGTCTGAGATGATGTCCTCAAGGGTTTACATCACCCAGACCCCCACCCGCTCTGGCTTCTAGTTGAGTTTGGTCAGTGGGAAGTAGCAGAAGACTTTGAGAAGGAGAAAGAGAATGAGGCTAGAGAACTGGCCCTTCTTACTCTCTGGGCACAGCTCCTTTTGGATCACGGATGTCAATCTCTTTGGATTCTGCAGAAATAGTGACTTCCTACTGTTGCTAATCCCTGAATGCTCTGTTCTTCCTTCTTGGTTCCTTTAAACCTTTTATAACTCTGTAAATATCTCTCAATTAACGACCCCTCTGAGTTAGCCAGCTTTCTTTTGGGCCCATGAATGATGCATCATTTGTTACCAAGAGTAGGTCTAGGAACCGACTTCCAAAATGGTAGCTAATGTGTGAGATGACACCCTCTGGAGAGAAAGGGAAAACCCCCAGCCCTGAAACTTTTTTTGGTTCTACTCAAGAAAGCTCCCTTCTACTGCACTATATAAATAGAGATGTATGCTTAGTAGTCCTTGGCATCTGGATGATTGAGGGTTAGATTGGCCAGAGGTTTACACAAGTGAGACAGACAATGGATTGAAGGCAGAAGCCACCATGAAGAATTCATGAAGAACGGTTATCAGGAAAGAGGCAGAGAATCATTATAGTAGAACAACCTCAAAGCACAAGAGGAAGATACTAAGAAGGAAGAGGAGATTAATTCTGGAGCAACATTAATGTTTCAGGGAAGCTCATGGCTTTGGCATCAGACTATTAATTAATTTCCATCTCCTAATTCTCTCAAATCCAGGTCCTATCTCTCCAGCCTCGGAGACAAGTGAAAAGTGAAGTCACTTAGTTATGTACGACTCTTTGTGACTCCATGGACTGTAGCCCACCACGCTCCTCTGTCCATGGGATTTTCCAAGCAAGAATATTGGAGTGGAGTGCCATTTCCTTCTCCAGGAGATCTTCCCGACCCAGGGATTGAACCCAGGTCTCCCACATTGTAGGCAGACGCTTTACCGTCTGAGCCACCAGGGAAGTCTGAGACAAGTCCACGCCATAATCACCTTCCTCTTGTCAGGCTTCGTGACTGGATTTTCCATCTCCACTCATGTACTTATCCAATTTGTTCTTTGCAAACACCCAGTTACTGTGATGTGGATAGTCAGCCACGGTGACAGTTGCATAGCTCTGTGACTATATTAAAAACCAATGAATTGGACACTTTGATTGGGTAAAGAGTCCCTTGGACTGCAAGGGGATCAAACCAGCGCATCCTAAAGGAAATCAACTCTGAATATTCATTGGAAAGACTGATGCTGAAGCTCCAATACTTTGGCCACCTGATGAGAAGAGCCCACTCCATGGAAAAGGCCCTGATGCTGGGAAAGATTGAAGGCAAAAGGAGAAGGGGGTGACAGAGGATAAGATGGTTGGATGGCATCACTGACTCAATGGACATGAACTTGAGCAGACTCCAGGAGATAGTGAAGGACAGGGAAGCCTGGTGTACTGCAGTCCATGAGGTTGCAAAGAGTCGGAGATGACTCGGTAACTGAACAACAATAAGAACAACAACAAAAATACTGTTGAGGTGGCTGGAACAGAGGGTGTTCAATAACTAGTGCCTGAATGAGTAAATGAAAGAAGAATGATAAAGGAGGACTTTTTTACTTTAGGATAAGTGAGACTTGAATATGTTTATAGACTGAGAAGTGACAGTTGGGAAAAGACACTTGAAAAGAAAGGAGAGAAAAGATACATTTTTTGGGTCTAACTTCCGAGTAGAAACTGAAATTGATTCTCCTTTGTATTTGTACTTGCATATTCAGAAGTGTATATTGGGACTTTTTTTTCAAAGAGGTTTTGTTAAATGTAAGCACCAGTAATTGATCTGTGGTTATTTTCAGTATCTCCCTACTAGGGAATTTATACACTCATCTGATTGGCTTTCTTCCCACAGACTATTCACTATTGAATAAAATGCTTTCTTATTTATTGTAGCTTTGTGATTAACTTATCAATCTCTATTATGTTCATTTATTCTGACAGCAGTAAAACAGCGGACAAGAGGATTTTTGCAGAGCTTTTAAGCTTGCATCCTACACTTCATGGGTTAAAGACTGCTGTTTCTTATACAAACAGTTTATTTACCCCAGGCTTTTAATCATTCTCTGAGAATGAGTATGTCACAGCAACTTAAACTATTAACCTTGATTTTCAATTTGTGTTTATTCTCTTGTTGAGTGTCTCATATAAGGTTATGTTTTCATGAAATGTTACTTCCAATAGAGATCTGGCATTTGGCAATTACTCATAAGTGTTGCATCTCCAAGGTTACCAAAAATGCTTACAGGAAATGAGAAAGGAAGATAGAAACATCCTCCAGGGAATATTAGACACATCCCATTGTTCCCTCATCAACTGAGAAAAAGCCTTGGTTGATAGTGTGATCACATGAGGATCAAAAAATATTGTTCTACAGACTTGTTTCATGGGATTTTGTATAAGAGCTAAACATAAAAATAGTCCAGTATAAAAGGAGGGGAATTAGGAGAAATAGGAGAGATTGAAGAAAATCAACAGGGAGATCAAAACATCCTTGAAATCATCAGATGCTTTGTGTACTCTCTCAACACCAAGAATGTGTATTTTCTCAATTAACTTTACATACTTGAATAATTCAAACAACTATTGAATTAGACAGATTTTGAAGCAGCAAAGAATATATTTCAGGAGTTCTCTTACAGAAAACTGGTATAAAGACAAGAAAAGTGAAAGTGGGGAAAGAGAAAAAATAAATGAGAGAAGAAAAGGAAACAGAATGTTATGGGGAAATAAAGATGCATGAAATCTTGGAGGTTCAATGTTAGTTAAAATTTATGAGGGAATTAAAGAAAAACATTAAGCATCATTATTTCCACTGTATCTGATGATACTTTTTATGCTTATTTATTTGAGCTCTTTTCCACAAGTATGAGGACTTCCCTCATAGCTCAGTTGGTAAAGTATCTGCCTGCAGTGAAGGAGACCTGGGTTCAATTCCTGGGTTGGGAAGATCCCCTGGAGAAGAAAACGGCAACCTACTCCAGTATTCTTGCCTGGAGAATCCCCTGGATAGAGGAGCCTGGTAGGCTACAGTCTATGGGGTCGCAAGAGTTGGACATGACTTAGTGACTAAACCACCACCAGCACCACCACAAATATGCTTTGACCTTCTGTAGTGGTGTCCTGTTAGGCTACGAAGGTGAAGAGGGGAATGATGTCCTTTGACACTGAAGGACTCATAGCAGAATATGTACCCACAAGTCTAGAAGCTCCCATCTCTTCCCATCACTTCATTTTCCCATGCAATAATAGAGGACTTTTCCTAAAAAAAAAAAAAAAAAAAAATCCCCTCTTTGCTTGAGGCAGTTTGAGTTTGTAGTTTAAATGCCTAGACCCATATGTTTTCACATACATGAAGGTACCTGAAGGCATATGAAGGTACAGTACTGTTACTGAAAGTTGTGGGGTCTGGCTGGTCACTATTCAAAAGCCAATAAATAGGCTAAGTTGGTGGAAAGGAAAGTTTGCTTTATTTCAGATGCTGGTAACTGGGTGGGGGGGGGGCGGGGAAGATGGACATCTGTCCAAAGGCCGACTCCACCAATCCTGGGCAACCAGTGGGGCGAGAGCTTTTATAGACAGAAGGAAGGGGCCACATCAGAAAACCAGCACAGTCGTCTCTGACAGTTCAGTTCAGTCGCTCGGTCGTGTCTTACTCCTTGCAACCCCATGGCCTGCAGCACGCCAGGCTTCCCTGTCTATCACCACCTCCTGGAGCTTACTCAAACTCATGTCATCTTCAGTCATCTTCAAAGTGGTCACTGGCAGTCTGGTCATCTTGATTGTTTTAGGTACAGTTAATCACCCATTCCTGGGTTTGTTTGTTCCTATTTCTTTGAGGCCAGTTCTCAGAATTGTAGCAGCTTATCTTGTGGATGCAGTCTGGTCATTGTATGGTTAACTTCTCTACCTGTTTCAATATCTACAAGACAGCTCAGAATATTATCTATAGCTCTTGCAGAGGAACAAAAGGTCCTTGACTTTGCTTAGTGACTACATTGTTATTATTTGGTCTCCTTTGACTATTTTCTTTGCTTCTGCATGTTCTCACTTCTCTGATCAAACTTGTTCTTTGACTAAAGTTTTCCACAGACAAATGGCAGGCAGAAGACATGGGGTGTGTGTGTGGGGGTGGGGGAAGGACCACAGGGTCCTGCTCTGTCTTAATACTACATGTAAGCCATGCTCCTTCCTCTTGCCTGGGTCTAAGCCATTGCATGTGAAGAGGAGTGAGTCAGGAGGGGAAGAGAGATAGGGAGAAGGGTCGGCATGAGGATGACAAGGTGAGACAGCAAGAGTGGGAGGCAGAGAGGAGAGAAAGCCATCGACAGCCCCAAGATGCAGAACTTAGGGAAGAGGAAGTCACACTGGGTTTTCAGGAAGCTGCCTTAATCTGTTCAGCTGCTATAACAGAATGCCATAGCCTAGGTGGCTTCAGTAACACATATTCATTTTCTCACAGTTCTGGAGGCTGTGAAGTCAGAGATCAGGGCGCCAGCTTGGTTGAGTCCTGGTTGTAGAAGGCTACCTTCTTGCTGTGTGCTCACATTGCACAAAGAAGAAGAGACAGGAAGGGAGAGAGAGTGAGTGCAAGAGCCTGCTCCCCAGAGATGCTTGAAGGACACTAATCCTACTCATCTGGGCTCCACCCTTGTGACCTCATTCTACCCTAACGACCTCACCCCTCACACCAGCATGTTGGCAGTTAGAGTTTCAATATATGAATAAAGGGAGTTGGAAAATTATGCAGGGCTATATAGAAACTCTTTTGAAATAAAAGAGGTTCATGGTATTCAAAACTTACCATATACTACTTTTTATCAATTAAGATTAGAATAAAGAGCTACCATTTTCTCTCTGATGACAGAAATAATATATACTAAACTTTCAGTTTCTAACATTTTGCAGCCAACCTGAAAATTAGGGGAAAATACATGTAAGAAGTGGTAAGGAGAAATAAGAATGTACTGGGGAGCTTGATTTTCACCAGATGCTTTTTCATTACATACACATCCGTATATAATCTAAAGCCAACTGTACTTTTGTTTTGAAGACATGGGTTTTTTAAAAAATATATAAAGCATGTGCATTTGAATATCTTTGTCAAAAAAGGAAATTATTTAAGGAGCAAATAATTAAAATCCAAGAAATCACTGAGTAGGATAAGACAAGGATTTCTGGTTAACCTTTAGATCCTTCAGTGTAGAATCACATCTCAGAACAATTTTGTCACTGAAAACTCATTGTGCAAGAGTCTATCTGCTTCATTCTATTTAAGTTAAAAAATAACTTTTGGAATATTTTGTTACTGTATTTTATTTTATGCAAATACACAGATTCTCATACATACGTTTTAATTCCTTTTGTTTTGTTCCCTTTATTCACATGGCTAAGTACTTTTTATTTTGGCATATTTAGCTTGGGTGTTTAGATTTATATTTGTGCTCTTCTGTATTTTTTTAACTTGTATTTATGGACTTGGGAACTTTTATCCAAACATAATTTCTTTATGATGGAGAGTAGGATTGAATTTTAAGTGTGGAGAGCTTTCAGTAATGAGGTATCTGTGGTGTAAAACTCTGAAGAGATGCAGTTTTGGAAAATGTACCTGAAAATATATGTTTGAAATGATTGCACTCAGGGATCATTAATTGTAACAAATCTAACCTGAAGGGAAGCTTAGAGATTATTTCACTTCCATCCTCTTGTTTTATAGCTAGAGAATGATCTTTTGAATTTAAATGAACTGCCCAATTACATTAATCCTGTTTCTCTTCTGCTAGAAGTTGATCTTGAATTCCACTTTCACAGACAAATTAAAGAAAAAGTACAGCACCCATTCCTTTAACCTCCACCCTTCAGCAGGACTTGGTCACCAAGCAAGTACAGGAGCTGCGGGAAAAGGAAGAAGTGACCTTGGTTCCTGGCCTCCTGGGAGCAGGCAGCTGGCTATTCACCAAGGTGACAGCCAGGCTTGGTATGGGTGTTGATGGAAGGACTGAGTTAATTTCAGGATGCAGGGCATTGGAGGTGAGGTGCCCAGGAGATATCTTCAGGGGCAGATCTCGGAAGTCAGGAGACAGGTATCACGATTCTCTCCAACAGAGAGCATCTCATTTGCTGTTTGAAGAGAGAAGGCAGGTGGGTCCACTGGGATGCTATGAGGCCTCAGCTGGGAGGCGCTAAAGAGAGACCCATGGATGCAAACCGAAGGAGGCAGAATTCAGTGAACCAAGGAGAGAGGGGTCTGAAGAAACAGCAGAGGGGGAGGTGGCCTTGATGAAGCCACACAAGAGATGTAATGGGAGAGAGTCTAAGGATTAATGGTTTATGCAGGAGGTAGCTTAATGGAGCTAAAGATTCCAGAAGTGGTACTCTTGAGACGTTATCCAGCAGCAGCTTGGCCGCTGAGCGACCTTAAATGACTCTGCTCCCTGAAGTCGCATCCCTCAGAAGATCCATCATCTCCCCTCCTTTCCTGCTGCTACTGTTTCAGTTTAGGCGGTTACATTCCTTTTCTGGTTACTCAGTAGCTCCCCAATTTCTTTCCTTCCCTCTAATTCTTCTCTGTTTCATCTGATAAACTGTGGCTGGAGATTCCTCTACCATAATATTTCTTAGTCTCACCCAGAATGGTTGCACCTCTTTAGCTAGACATGTATCTGTTTCATGTATTCTGTTACATAGTTCACATTCCGGGTGGGGCTCCTGGTGAAGAATCTGCTGGCCAGTGCAGGAGAGGCAAGAGATGTGGGCTGGAACCTTGGCTCCGGAAGATCTGGAGTAGGAAGTGGCAACCCACTCCAGTGATCTTGCCTGAAGAACTCCATGGACAGAAGAGCCTGGAGGGCTGCAGTCCATGGGGTCACAAGTCAGACACGACTGAGCGTGCGTGCGCACACACACACACACACACACACACACACACACACACACACTCTACTGGTATCCTCATACTCTTTCATCCAGGCAAAAGGCTTTTCTCCATGGCCTCGCCCACCCACCATAGCAACGCCCCTGCCATGTCGCAGTCAGGCTCCACCCACAGCCACGCCCCTCAACACAGCCCAACACACCTGTTTGGGCTGCCCAGACACACCACATCCCTCTGTCTCTGTTTGTTTTTGCTCCTGCTAATTTCTCTACTGGGTGCGTCCTCCATCTCACCTTGAGAGGCACCTCTTCTGAGAAGCACATGCAGGCTTCCGGAAGCTGAGTTAGGCCCCTCTGTTTCTCTTTCACCCTGAAGATGTTATCACAACATGTAAATTGCATTTAACTAATGTTCTACTAATTTCTCTCATTCACAAACTAGAAGTCCTGTAGAAAATTCTTAAAGAGGTGGGAATACCAGACCACCTAATCTACCTCCTGAGAAATCTGTGTGCAGGTCAAGAAGCAACAGTTAGAACCGGACGTGGAACAATGGACTGGTTCCAAATTGGGAAAGGCTGAGTACTGTCATCTTGCTTATTTAGCTTATATGCAGAGTACATCATGCAAAATGCTTGGATGGATGAAGCACAAACTGGAATCAAGATTGCTGGAAGACATATCGATAACCTCACATATGCAGATGATACCACCCTTATGGCAGAAAGTGAAGAGGAACTAAAGAACCTTTTGATGAAAGTGAAAGAGGAGAGTGAAAAAGCTGGGTTAAAACTCAGCATTCAAAAAACTAAGATCATGGTATCTGGTCCCATCACTTCATGGCATACAGCTGGGGAAACAATGGAAAAAGAGAGAGACTTTATCTTCTTGGGCTCCAAAATCACTGCAGATGGTGACTGCAGCCAAGAAATTAAAAGACACTTGCTACTTGGAAGAAAAGTTATGACCAAACTAGACAGCATATTAAAAATCTGAGACATTACTTTGTTGACAAAGGTCTGTCTAATCAAAGCTATGGTTTTTCCAGTAGTCATGTATGGATGTGAGAGTTGGACTATAAAAAAAGCTGAGCACCAAACAATTGATACTTTTGAGCTGTGGTGTTGCAGAAGACTCTTGAGAGTCCCTTGGACTGCAAGGAGATCCAACCAGTCCATCCTAAAGGAAATCAGTCCTGAATATTCAACTGAAGCCCTGATGCTGAAGCTGAAACTCCAATACTTTGGCCACCTGACGAACTGACTCATTGGAAAAGACTCTGATTCTGGGAAAGATTGAAGGCAGGAGGGGAAGGGGACAACAGAGGATGAGGTGTTTGGATGACCTCACCAGTGCGATGGACATGAGTGTGAGCAAGCTCTGGGAGTTGGTGATGGACAGGGAGGCCTGGTATGCTGCGATCCATGGGGTCGCAGTCAGACATGACTGAGTGACTGAACTGAACTGAATGTCTCTCTTTCACAGACTAGAAGTCCTTCAGAGTAGGAGCTGGGCATTCAGTTTCACTCTCCCCACTTCACAGGGCGCTCAGCATCTGGCGGGTATCAGCACATGTTTGCTCAGTGAAAGAATGGCCTGATCACAGGAAGGGAGTAGAGGGCTCCTCGGGTGTTCTTTCACAGACTGAGGAGCTCCCAGTAAGTGATTGAGGGTAGAGGTTCTGCTGCATTCTCCGCTCTGGTTTTCCTGGACTCATCGTGAACAACTCCCTCCATTGACAGAAAGGGAGCTGCCACCTTTAAGGGCTTCCATTCTTGGACCTTTCTCTGGAACACGGTGGGCTAAGGGGTCAAGGCTGAGTCCCTCTAAGGACTTTGGTGTTTGGTTTTGTTTTTGATTCAGTGAAGTAAGTGAAAGTGCTGCCTTCTGTCTTCCCTTCAAACATTTGACCAATTTTCTAACTCATTTCCCTGTAAACTCCCCTTCACATGCCATTTTCCACTCCAATTCTATGTAAGATACCTTCTATTAACATTCTCTCCCTATAAACCTACAGAGCACATATTGCTTCACTGATCAACTGGAAGAAGATGCTGCCTGGAAATAGAGCTAAATTATTTCTGCGGTGAAGGCATTGCATGATGAGAGCTTACACCTTTCACGGGGCTCCCGCCTGTTTCATTTTATTTCACTAAAATCCTCCAAGTTTGAGTCTCTAAGAACTGTGCCTGCATAATGCCTCTCTGTGCTCTGAAAATAGTTCTCATAAGAAAATGCAGAGCGCTCCTTAAGCAGATCAAATGAGCCAGCTCAGATTGGACTGGAGATTTTCCTAACACCTGCAGGAGTTTATAGCACAACTATTCATTCAGCCATGCAGTCAGACACCTTTCCTGGTGTACCAACGAGGACCATCAGTAAGCCTCACAGGTGCAGTAAATCTACTTCCTTGGCATTCCCATTTCATATATCATGTGCCTAATATCCTATCATGAATGTACAAAATTTTAGACGACGCCTATTCTGACTTCCAGTCATTATTCTTGGCATAAATAGTGCTTCCTGCCAGGGCTATTCGTCTATATAGGTAGATTCATGGTACTTCTCATTTGCCAAGCTTTGTGGTAGACCCTGGGTTTGCAAAAGTGACTAAATATACTCCCCCTTGAGGTGATCACTAGCTAATTTACTCTAAATGGCCACATACTCTGCCAGACGAAGTCACAGAACGTCTGCTGACTATCCATTTGCATCCATGCCCAGACTCTCTCTCTGTCCCTTGAGATCTTCCTCTGTGTGTCAGAGGCTGGCTTCTCTGTTATCTCCCTGAGGTTTCCTCCAGAAATACGTGTTCTCCCTATGTTTTCAGTCCAGGTGTGTGTGTGGTGGGGAGATGCGAGAGATGGTTTCCCTGTTGCTAGTGCACCATGGTCTTGGTTGGTTCCCTTTATTGTAATGATTTTTATTTAAACGTTTGAACGTGCCATTCATTTTTACTGAGACTCACCTGACAAGCCATAAGTCTAGGGATGAAAGGGGCCTTTCAAAAAATCTTAGTTTATCTTCTATATTAATTTCCTGGGTCCATGTTTCTGTATCTTATTCTTGCCTTTTCAGATCTGTCTAAAGCTTACACTGTCTTTCTCTACTTTCTAGATAATTGAGGCAAGGTCAGATACACTTATTTTACATTTATTTTTGGGGCCAACCCATAGAATTTAACACACAGACTTAAACATAATTGCACTCGATGTACATGTTTTTGAGAGTTCACTTAGAAATCAGTTTAATAAGCCAGCCTGATAGAAAGCAACCAATTGACAAATAATTTTAAATGAAGCCAGACTCTATTGGCTTCCCTGGTGGCTCAGCTGGTAAAGAATATGCCTAAAAGGTGGAAGACCTGGGTTTGATCCCTGGGTTGGGAAGATTCCCTGGAGAAGGAAACAGATGCCCACTCCAGTGTTCTGGCCTGGAGAATTCCATGAACTGTAGAGTCCATGGGGTCGCAAAGGGTTGGACACAACTGAGTGACTTTCACTTTCAGACTCTATTAGTAGTAAGGTAGGAAGTGGTAACTCACCCCACTATTCTTGCTTGGAGAATTCCATGAACAGAGTTGCCTGGGAATCTACAGTCTATGGGGTTGGACAAAGCATAGGGCACGACTGAGTGACTAACACACACAAAAATATATATGATACATATGAGGATATATGGATGGATCAATATTTTTATTTAAGAAGATAAAAAGAAATTCAAATAAAGGCACATATTAAAGCCGTTGTAATACCAAAAGAATATGCAGAGACATTTCCAAAGAGTGTGGGAAACAAGTCGATTCATTTAGATGTATTTGATTCAACAAAGAAATAAATTTTCATCTTTAGAAATAGCACTGAGTACTTCAAAAACAATATCTAGAATCAGAAGGCATAGATTTTTATCCTCCTCTATCATATTTTTCTGGTTACTAATGGGGAGAGATTTGAGAACTAATTCAATCCTTCATTTGTGATATTTTGATTAAATGCTATACATCTACACTCATATTTGTCCAAATGTGTATATTGGAGTCACCTGCTAATATGCTGGTTGAATATGTAGACGCCTGAGCCCCTCTCCTGAGGTGGGGTATAATTTGAAAAAGGACTTCTGTAAATTCTTAGGCACATTAGATTTTGAATATTCTACCCAAGACTATTAAATAGAAATCATTCAGGTTAGTCTCTACGCATAGTAACAAAACAGCTAGGAGATTTAAGATCACCTTGCACAATCTCATCAACAGTTCTTGTTCTCAGCTTCCTCATATGCAAGTGAGCAGTCAAGGAGCAAGGACAGCCCCACAGAGCCTCTAGGATTCTAGATGCTCAGGGTGCAAGTGAAAAGCCTCACCTTTACAGAGATTGTGAAGTGTTGTTGTGCTTAGTCGTGCCTGACTGTTTGCGACCCTATGGACTGTAGCCAGCCAGGCTCCTCTGTCCAGGGGGATTCTCCAGGCCAGAATACTGGAATGGGTTGCCTTTCCCTTCTTCAGGGGATCTTTCCAACCCAGGGATCGAACCTGGGTCTCCTGAATTGCAGGCGGATTCTTTACTGTCTGAGCCACCAGTTACACTTGTGTTTCCCAAGTGGCGCCAGTGGGAAAGAACCTCCCTGTCAAAGCAGGAGACACAGGCGATGAGGGTTTAATCCCTAGGACTGGAAGATCTCCTGGAGAAGGAAATGGCATACCACTCCAATATTCTCGCCGGAAAAATCCCATGGACAGAGGAGCCTGGCGGGCTACAGTCCACGGGGTCTCAAAGACTCAGACACAACTGAAGCGGCTTAGCACACACATACACACGCAGTTGTCCAGAGAAAGCTACTCTGAGCTGTTAAAAGTCATCATTGCTCCATGTTTTCGCACAGTTCCAACAGAGCTTAAAATTTTAATGAGAGTAAATCACTCTCATGACAGCTCTAGTGTTTTTATTTTATGTTCCAATAATTTATCAGTTTGTTTCCTTAAAGGAAAAGTGGCTTAATTACCCATAACAATGCTACATCGTTCAGAAACTTTAGGATGCAATTCTTTTCATTTTACTATGTGCTTACAAAACTTTGAGGTTTAATCTCTGATATTAGGAAAACAAATGGGCAAAAAGAAGGAAGAAAGATTGCAAACTGCAATTTAATCTTGAGGTACTGATAATATCATAAACATCACCACCATCTACAGATTGAATTACAACTCTATAATCAGTCTCTCTCCCTTCCTGTTACCCAGCACAGAACAAGTGAAGGCAGGGATCCAAATCAGAGAACGTACCCAGCCCAGGACTGACGGATGTAAGCTCTTTCTGAAACTTCCCCAAATGGAGCTGCCACTTACTGGTAAAAATAAATGGATTTAGAGCTGTTCATATTCCAGCTGGGGCTAAACCCATCAGGTTTCTTTATGAAGACAAAGTAAGAACTTCAGAACCGGCACCCTTGGAACTTCCGCTTTATTGAAATAACTCCTAAACTTGGAATTCTGGGATGCCTTAAAATGAACGAACCCTCAGTTCTTTGCTTAAAGATGACTTTGCCATCTGGAATTTTCCCATCATCGCAAAAGCCTAAACTGTGTCAAAAATAAATGCTTCTTTGTTTTATAGAATGATTCAAAATAAGGTATTGTCTTTGAATTGTAGTTTCTAAGTTATAAAATGCCCTGAAGTGCTTTGGCCCCTCATGATGCTGGAAAGAAGAAATTTGCGAAAATTAGCAGTCTTTTTACATAATTAGAATGTGGGAATAAAGGAGTGGAATCATAGAAGGACAGGTAGCTAGATATATGAGATCCTGGTACAGATGCCAGGATCTGGAGGTCATCTCACATTTTATGCAGGGCATCATTCCATACCTCACAATTACTGCAGAATTATTTTTTGAAGATTCTCCTTGCATTGTTATATTTGTAAGTGTGCATCCTTTTAAAGAACTCAGTAATTTCCTAAGATGAAGTGCATTTCTCTGCACTCTTAAAAAGCATTGTAAAATTAGAATTGCACACAATTTTAAAATGACCCTGGAACATTTTAGGTGAGATAGAATCAAATCAGAGTAATTGCTGAAAGTAATTACTTTTGAAGTTAATAAACAAAACAAAGCTCAAAGTTGGAAGAGAGTGTAAGAGTTACCTTTATGACTTTATGCTCAAATTACATTATGGGTTAGTAAAATACCTGCAGGAAGATATCAATACTCAGAGAGCAGGTTTATTTTCTAACTGTATATTTTCCCCTGATATCAGAAGCTGCCACAAACTGGAGCATCAGTTTTCTTAAAGGTACTGGGTGGTATTGATAAAATATTATATATCATTATATATTATTATAATATTATATTATCATCCCCTGAAGTATGCTATTTAAGGCAAATTCTTTTAAAGAAAGGAAAAGGAAACTCAGTGATACCTGCTAAACAAATATCAGTGTATGTGATAATAAGTAATATGTATTATAGTTAACAATTTTTAGTGTTTTCTATGTGCCAGGCACTATTAGAAGGACTTTATATTTGGAGTCACTCAATATAACAACCATATGAGATGAGTTCTCATATTATCCCATTTCACAGAAGAAAATGAAGTACAGATAAATCGTAAAACTTGCTCATGAACACATTAAGTGGACATTTTGGAGCTTTGATTAAAGGCAGGGCATCTGTTTTTAGAGCCCACATATCTATTAACTATGATATTCTGCATCTCACAAACTAAGACTAATGCCAGTTCCTATATACTCATTAAAAAACTGAATGCCTAAATACCCAAGGCATTGGATATTTGGTATTTTCTAGTCATCCCGAAAAATATGCTCTGAGACTTGAATTGTTTCTAATTTAAGTGTTATGCTGTCCGGGTTCTCCAGAGAAACAAAATCAAAAGACTTTTTTCATTATCATTTTTATCTTGGATTCTGAGTTTTTATTTATATATTTGTGTGGTATTTACCCTGCTTGAGCAGGTCTCTGAGCTACTTTTGATTTGTGGCTTGACATTTTTCATTATATATGAAGTTTCTCTGCCATTATCTCTTCACTATTTTTTTCTGCCCATTCTCTCTCCCTCTTCCCATCCTGGAACCTAAATTTATCTTTCTTTAGTGTCCCGCCACTCTTCCCCTATTCTTCATTGTGCTTTTTGTTCCTCTTTGGGTCTGACTTTGGGTGTTTTTTTCTTGATTTAGTTGCAAGTTCACGGACTCTCATCTCAGCTGGGTCAAGTTTGCTGATGAAGCTGTCAGAGGAATGCGTCATCTCAGGCATTTGCCTTCCACTTTACTTATGTCTGCTCCTCTGCTGAAATCTGCCATCTGTTCCTCTGTGATGTCCATCTATTTCACTAGATTAAGCAATATATTTGTCATGTGAATTTTAACTTTTCAGTCTGAAAGTTTCAAACTCTGGGCCGTTTCTACGTCTGTTCACTGTTTTGTTTGACAATGGGTTGTTTCTCTTTGCTGCCTTGTTGTTATCTTCCAATCTCTGACTGAATATTGAATATCATATGAAGGATATCAGAGACTGGGGTAAATAGTATTTTTGCCTAGAAATGAGCACGCCTTCTATTCGCGTTGAAGGTGGTCAGGATCTGGGCTAGATTGGAGGTTTACAGTTGCTCGGTTAGGCTCCCGGCAGCAGAATCTTCCAGTCCTCTCTCAGGTCGCCGCTTCTGCGCTCCGATTAGCGAGGAGGCTGTGGTCCTAAGGGTTTGTCTAAGTGTTTCTCTTCTCCCTGCAGCCGTTTGCATTTTCTGCATGGCCCCAGTAAGGAGTGGTTTCGTTTCTCCAAGTTCTTATCCATTTCCCATCTGTAGACTTCTAGGCCGGTGGTGGGGTGTTTGGGAGTTCACTGTTGTCCTGACTGCTCTGCATCAGGGGCTTAAGACAGGCCCTGCGGGGTGTGTGTGTGTGCGCGCGTGCGCGTGGCGGTATGTGTGTGTGTGTGTGTGTGTGTGTGTGTGTGTGTGTGTGCGCGCGCGCGCGCGTGGCGGGGTAGGGGGGCGCTTTCCCTCTTCCCTGCCTCCCCTTGCCGCGGAGGCCAAACGGTGCTGACTCTGCTGGGTCTCTCCCAGGGGCGGCACGTCCTGCCTGCTGCCCGTGGTCATCACCCCCTCCTGCTGCCAGGACCCCAGGTACCAGAGTGCTTCGGGCCCTCCTACGGTTACGGGGTTTGTGTTTTCTTTTTCCTACTCCAGCCACAGACAGCTGCCGGCTCTCCCCAGGTGGAGAAAGGCGCGTTCTTCCTCCAGTCAAAGCCCGTGGTTTCTGGGAGAGAGTCTCTGCCGGCCCCCACGCCCACTTGGAAGAAGCCAAGGTCAGGAAGTCGTCAGGGCTCCATACCCTCCACTCTCCCCACCTCCTTTTGGAGCAGAGGATCTGTCCGCCTGCATCAGCACCTCCAAGGCTCTGCTGGACGAGGAAAGGGCCGGGGAGGGGAGCCGAGGCTCTTCCTGATGGCGCCCCCTCCCCCGTCCCTGCGGAGAAGGCAATGGCACCCCACTCCAGGACTCTTGCCCGGAAAATCCCAGGGATGGAGGAGCCTGGCGGGCTGCAGTCCACGGGGTCGCTGAGAGTTGGACACGACTGAGCGACTTCACTTTCACTCTTCACTGTCATGCATTGGAGAAGGAAATGGCAGCCCACTCCAGTGTTCTTGCCTGGAGAATCCCAGGGATGGGGGAGCCTGGTGGGCTGCCGTCTATGGGGTCGCACAGAGTCGGACACGACTGAAGTGACTTAGCAGCAGTAGCAGCAGCCCCCATCCCTGCCCGGATGCAGGAGGCCCCTCTGTCTGCAGGGCCCCGCTGTGCATCCGCGCGCTCTGAGGGCGAGCGGGAATCCCGCCTCATGTCCGGGCTGTTTGCTGCCTCTCCACTGTGACTTTACCCTACACTGAGCCTGTACCAGTTCATTCAAACTTCGGCGGCCCTTTCACACTGGGGGCTCCCTGCTCGTCCTCCCAGGCACAGATGCACACGTGCTCGGGTCACCGGTCCTCTCTCTCAGGACTCCTCTCTCACCGCTGGGAGCTGTCTCCCCTGGAATTTCCGGTGACCTGGTTGCTCTCCTTCAGCTTTCTGATAGGATCAAGAAAAATGATCATTTCTTACAGTTAGGGTAAGAAACTATAAGGGTAAGAAACTCTCTGTCTTTGTATATCCTTGGCAGAAACAGGGTTTCAAGGCTGTGTATTTTTAAGAGCCAAACATCAGATAAATCACTTTGAATTCTGTCATTTTCCAAGTCCGTGAATCATAGGAATTGAGTTGACAAACTTTAGGATGGGAATTTTGTGCTCTATAGAGAGTAGAATAAATGAAAAAATCAAGGTAAATGTAGAAGTGACACAGATGAAATCCATCTTCTTGAAACTAAAGTGTACTTTTACTTGTTTTTTAAAAAATTACATTTATCCAGATGATCCAAACTTTTTACTGGACTTACTGGCTATAGAAACGTTCCACTGCATTTCCTTTCATAGACTCAACTGAGCTATAACCAAACCAAGCGGCCATAAGCAATCCAAGTCAGAGCTTAATGCCTTTACTCATAAAAGTTGTGTCTCACGGTGGAAATGAATTTATATCTAGTTAGTTGAGGATGTTAGATAATTTATTATATTAAAACTTGTGCCTTATTATTTTTAACCTTTTAAATAACTTTGCTTCATATGCCTATTTCTTCTGCTCTGGTGGTGGTGGTGGGGGTGGTTAGTCACTCAATTGTGTCCAACTCTTTGCAATCCCATGGACTGTATAACCCACCACGCTCCTATGTCCATGGGATTTCCAAGGCAAGAATACTGGAGTGGGCTGCCATTGTCTTCTCCACAGAATCTTCCCAACCCAGGGATCGAACCTGGGTCAACCATCTGAAAGATTAAAGATGCATTTTGTGCTTCATTAAACTATACATTAGGATTTGTGAGGTTCAGAATTAAGGTGACATTATTATGAATAAAATGAATGAAGCATAATTTTGGCATAATTGCCAACTATTAAGACATACCTAAATAGTTATGTAAGTAAACATAATCATTATTTCTAATTTTTATTGGTGTCAATTATTAATATAGTTCACATTTTAAATGTCTGTTCTCTCCAGGTTACAACTTAATTTTATTGGAAAAGTAATGACAATTTAAAATCTTGTGGTAAATGCACATCCTAAGTGTCATGGGAGGGATAAGAGAAAGTTCAAGTGACCTGTGATACTTCTGAGATTGATGGAGGACTTGTGGGGGGAGTGCAAACACATATACAGTGTCTCCACCTGAGATCACTTCCCGATTCCTTCCTGCCTCTCTATAAACTCACAGTGGGCACACTAGGGGGAAGAAGAGCTGTTCCCACCCCAAACTCCCAATGTTGTTCTCATCAAGTCAGATCCATTCTCTGACCTTGACTTTAGTATTGTCCAATTGTGTGCGCTTTGTCGCTCAGTCTTGTTTGACTCTTTTCCATCCTATGAGACGTAGCCTGGCAGGCGCCTCTCTCCATGGGATTTTCCAGGCAAGAATACTGGAGCAAGTTGTCATTTCCTCCGCGAGGAGATCTCTCTGACCCAGGGATTGAATCCACTGTCCCTGCATTGGCAGCGATTCTTTACTGCTGAGCCACCTGGGAAGCCCCAGGAAGGCCTAGAGAACAACACAGAAGGAAAAAATGTCAGCAATTGCAACTCACTCAAAGTAAAATCATTCAATCTCATTTATCAAAAGTTTTGCACATCTACACTAAATTTCTTAAATTGAAAAATAAGTGAGTCAGATACCACACAGTTTCTGAAGCACTGCATTTTGCTTAATAGAATATAAATGTTTTGTTGCCAAGGACAATGATTTGCACAAAGTCAGAATTCAATGCAAGTTCATTTGATGAATGCATTAATAATTAATATCCTGGATTTTCAATGCAAAACATATAAGTGTTCATATTTTATCATATTTATTAAGTAACTAATTTATCATTCATAGATACTAACTCTATTGTATGACAGATATTGTGCAGGTGCTGAAAAACCCTTAATCAAGTCTATGCATATTTGGATAAGAGTGTGTTTCTGAGTTTCAGCCTCAGCCCAGGCATCTGAACCAACATCACCATCGTAAGTAAAAATTTCGTCTCCCAGTTTCAGTTGCTGTCTGATGAGGAGTGAGATTGGACAATGTGAAATCCTGGCTAAACAGCCCACTGATGGTTATTTCCCTGAGATGTTGCACATGTTTCAGGAGTACTAGAGAATAGAGAGTGTAATGCAGGATTTAGTTCAGTTGAGTTCAGTCGCTCAGTCATGTCTGACTCTTTGCGACCCCATGGATTGCAGCATGCCACGCCTCCCTGTCCATCACCAACTCGCGGAGTTAACTCAAACTCATGTCTATTGAATCAGTGATGCCATCCAACCATCTCATCCTCTGTCATCCCCTTCTCCTCCCGCCTTCAATCTTTCCCAGCATCAGGGTCTTTTCCAGTGAGTCAGTTCTTCTTATCAGGTGGCCAAAGTATTGGAGTTTCAGCTTCAGCATCAGTCCTTCCAATGAATATTCAGGACTGATGTCCTTTAGGATGGACTGGTTGGATCTCCTTGCAGTCCAAGGGACTCAGAAAAGTCTCCTCCAACACCACAGTTCAAAAGCATTATTTTTTGGTACTCAGCTTTCTTTATAGTCCAACTCTCACATCCATAGATGACTATTGGAAAACCATAGCTTTGACCAGATGAACTATTATTGGCAAAGTAACGTCTCTGCTTTTTAATAAGCTGTCTAATTTGGTCATAACTTTTCTTCCAAGGAGCAAGCATCTTTTAATTTCATGACTGCAGTCACCATATGCAGTGATTTTGGAGCCCCCCAAAATAAAGTCTGTCACTGTTTCCACTGTTTCCCCATTTATTTGCCATGAAGTGATGGGACCTGATGCCATGATCTTAGTTTTCTGAATGTTGAGTCTTAAGGCAAATTTTTCACTCTCCTCTTTCACTTTCATCAAGAGGCTCTTTAGTTCTTCTTCACTTTCTGCCATAAGGGTGGTGTCATCTGCATATCTGAGGTTATTGATATTTCTCCCAGCAATCTTGATTGCAGCTTGTGCTTCTCCCTATTTGGAACCAGTCTGTTGTTCCAAGTCCAGTTCTAACTGTTGCTTCTTGACTTGCATACAGATTTCTCAGGAGGCAGGTCAGGTGGTCTGGTGTTACCATCTCTTTCATAATTTTCCACAGTTTGTTGTGACCCACACAATCAAAGACTTTGGCATAGTCAATAAAGCAGAAGCAGATGTTTTTCTGGAACTCTCTTGCTTTTTCAGTGATCCAGTGGTTGTTGGCAATTTGATCTCTGGTTCCTCTGCCTTTTCTAAATCCAGCTTGAACATCTGGAAGTTCATGGTTCATGTACTGTTGAAGTCTGGCTTGAAGAATTTTGAGCATTACTTTGCTAGCCTGTAAGATGAGTGCAACTGTGTGGTAGTTTGAGCATTCTTTGGCATTTACTTTCTGTGGGATTGGAATGAAAACTGACCTTTCCTAGTCCTGTGGCCACTGCTGACTTTTCCAAATTTTCTGGCGTATTGAGTGCAGCACTTTCACAGCATCATCTTTCAGGATTTGAAATAGCTCAACTGGAATTCCATCACCTCCACTAGCTTTGTTCGTAGTGATGCTTCCTAAGGCCCACTTGGCTTCACATTCCAGGATGTCTGGCTCTAGGTGAATGATCACACCATCATGATTATCTGGGTCATGAAGATCTTTTTTGTATAGTTCTTCTGTGTATACTTGCCACCTCTTCTTAATATCTTCTGCTTCTGTTCCATTTCTGTCCTTTATTGAGCCCATCGTTGCATGAAAATTTCCCTTGTTACCTCTAAATTTCTTGAAGAGGTCTCTAGTCTTTCCCATTCTATTGTTTTCCTCCATTTATTTGCATTGATCACTGAAGAAAGCTTTCTTATCTCCTTTCTATTCTTTGGAACTCTGCATTCAAATGGGTATATCTTTCCTTTTCTCCTTTTCCTTTCACTTCTTTTCTTTTCACAGCTGTTTCTAAGGTCTTCTCAGACAACCATTTTGCCTTTTTGCCTTTCTTTTTCTTGGGGATGGTCTTGCTCCCTGCCTCCTGTGCAATGCCATGAACCTCTGTCCCTAGTTCTTCAGGCACTCTGTCAGATATAATTCCTTGAATCTATTTGTCACTTCCACTGTATAGTTGTAAGGGATTTGATTTAGGTCATACTTGAATGTTCTGGTGGTTTTCCCTACTTTCTTCAATTCCAGTCTGAATTTGGCATTAATGAGTTCATGATCTGATGGCTACTCTATTTCTTCTAAGGGATTCTTGTCAGCTCTCGATCTTGTTTTTGCTGACTATATAGAGTTTCTCCCTCTTTGGCCGCAAAGAATATAATCAATCTGATTTCGGTATTGACCATCTGGTGATGTCCACTTGTAGAGTCTTCTCTTGTGTTGTTGGAAGAGGGTGTTTGCTATGACCAGTGCGTTCTCTTGGCAAAACTCTGTTAGCTTTTGCCCTGCTTCATTCTGTACTCCAAGGCCAAATTTTCCCATTACTCCATGTATTTCTTGCCTTCTTACTTTTGCATTCCAATCCCCTTATAGTGAAAAGGACATCTTTTTTGGGTGTCTGTTCTAGAAGGTCTTGTATGTCTTCATAGAACCATTCACTTCAGCTTCTTCAGCATTATTGGTCAGGGTATAGACTTGGATTACTGCCAGATTGGTTGGTTTGCCTTGGAAAGGAACAGAGATCATTCTGTCATTTTTGAGATTGCATCCAAGTACTGCACTTTGGACTCTTTTGTTGACTATGATGGCTACTCCATTTCTTCTAAGTGATTCTTGTCCATTGTAGTAGATATAATGGCCATCTGAGTTAAAGTCACTCATTCCCGTCCATTTTGGTTTGCTAAAATGGAGGATTAGAAATGTAATAACAAATATACAATGGAATATTACTCAGCCATAAAGACAAAATAATGTCATTTGTAGAGATTATTATACTAAGTGGAGTAAATCAGAAGAAGACAGTGTCTTATAATATCACTTATATGTGGAATCTAAAAAAAATGATACAAATGCATATATACAGATACAACAGATACAGAGCAGATGCAAAATAGAGACAGACTCACAGAATGGGAAACCAAACTGATGGTTACCAAAGGGAAAGTGTCATGGGGGCTAAACCAGGACTTTGAGATTCACATGTACAGTGGCTCAGTGGTAAAAATCTTCCTGCCAATACAGTCCATGTGGTAGCAAAGAGTCAGACAGGACTGAGCAGCTTCACTTCCATCAGTTTGAGATGTTAGCTATCAACAAACACAAAAATGGTTTAAACTATGGTATATTAGGGCTTCCCTGGTGGCTCAGATGGTAAAGCGTCTACCTGCAGTGCGGGAGATGCAGGTTCTATCCCTGGGCGTTGGGAAGATCCCCTGGAGAATGGAATGGCTATCCACTCCAGTATTCCTACCTAGAGAATTCCACGGACAGAGGAGTGTGGCAGTCCATCATTCATGGGGTTGCAAAAAGCTGGACATAGCTGAGGGACTAATGCTGTCACACTTTCAAGCTGTTATTAAATATTTTCTATTAAACATAAAATATATTTAGATTTTCATGATAAGGTTTTCAAAGTCTTATCTACTTTTGGATGCTGCTGCTGCGAAGTCGCTTCTGTTGTGTCCGACTCTGTGTGACCCCATAGACAACAGCCTACCAGGCTCCCCCATCTCTGGGATTCTCTAGGCAAGAACACTGGAGTGGGTTGCCATTTCCTTCTCCAATGCATTAAAGTGAAAAGTGAAAGTGTAGTCACTCAGTCGTGTCCAACTCTTAGTGACCCCATGGACTGCAGCCTACCAGCCTACCGTCCATGGGATTTTCCAGGCAAGAGTACTGGAGTGGGGTGCCATTGATTTCTCTGACCTTTGGATGATTTCTTTTTAAATTATATAGTCATATATAACTTGAATTTAAAACAAAAAATTATTGAAATAAAGTAAAAAATGAAACAGTAACGAGGTTACAGTCCTATACTTGGAAATGTATTTTTTTGCTGTAAAGTTTATTGAAAAATACTACCATGGTATAGCAAAGTGCTTCCCATTGACATGAGTTGTCAGCTGCCATATAATCTACTACAGCAGAGCCCTTTGCTGGGGGAGGGGGAAAAAAGAAGCAGTTTTCATTTAACCCTACTAACCAAGGCTGTCAAAGCAGATAAAAAAAGGGAAATTGAATTTCTCAGAAATAATTTAGTAATAAATGGGTCAGAATGGGATGGAAATGGGGAAAAAAAAGACAATACCACTCTACTTTCAAAATAGGAAGCAGACAGAAATTCAGTATGAATTGTTGTCAATCAAAAGGCACTCACTTTCCCGCCTTGCTGTATGTTTCTATTTGCAGAGAGCTCAAATAGCTATCAACTGGATGCTCTAATAAAGGTGTGCTTTCTGGAGGAGATATCCTAGCTGTCCTATTTCTTATGGAAAGGGACAAAATCCTGCAACTTCCATGTTGACTTTCCCACTAGATACAAAATAACACTCTCTATTTTTATACTACTTTAAAAATTACATCTTTGTAAAGAAATATTAATCTCTCATTTGCTAGTTTTTTGAAAGCCGTAAAGAGCATTTTTAATAAAAGAATAACTATGGATATGCCTACTTGCGGATACGCTCTAGTCATTTTCCCATGAACACATTGCTGAAGATTTTCTGTCTCATACAACATGCATTCAAGTTATCTTGTAGACATAATTTACTTTCAAAGGTGAATCCCAGTTGGAATCCATAATTGTTTGCCTGTAAAATGAAAAGTGTATGTTACTAAAATTTTACCTAATTAGTTACTTCAAAAGTCAAAGGAATAATTATCTACAGATTAAATGAATCCTTTAAATATCCCACTGTGAACACAGGAATGGGTTAAGTGTCCTGTTCTGTGTGGTTCTTACCATCTAATTAGAATAGACAAGATAATAACAGATTACATGTATTTTATATTTTACATAACAAGTTACTGAAGTATAGTTTCATACCTAGCAAAACATTCCTTACAAGCTGTTGTCATGCCGATATTTAATGTCACTGTGTAGTTGCTAAGTTGTGTTTGACTCTTTGTAACCCCATTGGATTTATTTAAATTCAAATTGCTTCTCAAAATCCAGTACATTTACTTTTTTCCAGCTTTATTGAGGTGTAATTGACAAATTTAAATTGTATGTATTTAAGGTATACACCATAATGTTTTGAAGTTATGAAATCATTACCACAGCAAAGCTAATTAATATACCTTATCAAAACATTCAAACCAATACAACTTATATGTAGAAAATACATATTTCAATATCTTTTCTTCAAAGTCGTATGAAGATAGATATTGGTTAGAAAAGGTATTTTTAAAACTCACACACCTTAAAGACCAACAAGTGAAAGTTATGCTCATTATATCTTACCTGTAGAACAGGACTTCCTTGGTGGCTCAGCTGGTAAAGAAGCCACCTGAGGTGCAAGGGACCCCAGTTTGATTCCTGGGTCAGGAAGATCCCCTGGAGAAGGGATAGGCTGCCCACTCCAGTATTCACAGGCTTCCCTGGTGTCTCTGACAGTAAAGAATCTGCCTGTAACATAGGATACCTGGGTTCGATTCCTGGGTTGGGAAGATCCCCTGCAGGAGGGCATGGCAACCCTTTCCAGTATTCTTGCCTGGAGAATCCCATGGACAGAGGAGCCTGGCGGGCTACAGTCCATAGGGTCACAAAGAGTTGGACATGACTGTTAGACTAAGCACAGCACATAGAACACAACACTTTAGGGTCTTATGTTATGTTCTTAGGCTTTAGAAAAACAAAATTCATATGCCCTAGCTTTTATTTTCTTTCCTAGCTCTGGCTACTTTATACTGTCTGAACAAAATCCTTTGATGTTGCAGGAATGTTGTACTTTTAGGTGTAACTCTATTCTTGGAACCATTGGCCCCATGTTGTTAAGAGTTCCATACACACACACACCCCCCAGAAGTATTAAGAAGAAGAGTCACAATATTTTATGTATATCTCGGAAAGAAAATTACAGGTGACCCATTTTGTAACCTGTACCTTTATTTCTTAAAAGCCTTCCCTTTTTTTCTCAGTTCTCCTGTTCACAAGAGCTGCTCAGCATGTTAATATACCACAAATCATAAAAATTTTGCTATACACTCAGCCCCAGGATTGTATAAAGTTTTGATAAGATGGAAGGAAATCTTAGGCTGCCTTGGAATTGCTTTAAAGGTTCAGGGCACCACATCATGTGGTTTTAAAACTCAGGCCCCTCACCTGGGCCAGAGAGAAGTGAGTCTCTTATCCAGGTCTTGCTTCAAATGGTTTGCCACTTTCACAGAAGAAAATTGTGCTGAGAAGTCACTTTGCTGTCTAGGCAGACACCTCAAAGGTCCCAGAAAGAGTGGGATTGAAAGTGGTCCCAGGTAGGATTGAAAGATCACCTAACCTTGTCTTTCTCCAGTCATCTCTCTCCATCTGGGCTCCCCTTTTTGCCTAAGGATTCTGTAAAATGATGACTTTTCCTAGTGCAGCCTGAACTGTCTTGCAAGTTTCTCCTCCACTAAAATGTAGACAGGGACTTCCCTGGTGGCTCAGCGGCTAAGACTTCATGCTTCCACTGCAGAGGGCATGGGTTTGATCCCTGTTTGGGGAAGTTGTATATGCTGCTTGAGGTGTGGCCAAAAAAAAAAAAAAAAAAAGTGTAGACAACTCCAAGGGTTATCAAGTTGCATTGACTACTTCCATTTTCAAAAGGACTAAGGCTTCTATAGGCAGTAAAGTTTCTAGTGACATAAATTTAAATGAAATTTAGTAATAGAGATATTTTGGAATAATCAGAGCCTTCCTGCTGTCACCAAGATGAAAATAAAAGAAATAGAACAATAACTTATATCATACCTATTGCATTTGAACAATTTTATGGTAATAACAATGACAAAGTATTACATTATTATTATTTTCCCCACATTAATGATAATACAACAAGCTGAGAAAGATGATGTAATTGTCCCATATTATCCCCCTAGTGAGTGGTGGAGCACAGAACGTAAGCCTTTAGTGTTGGACTGATAGTCTCTCCTAAAACTGGACTGTGTTCCATGCTCATCTATGTCAGTGGATAGTGAATTTTATTGTAGTGAATTTTATGATACTAAATTTATGATCATTTGACCAAACATTCCAAACTTTCCTCGTTCAGTGAACCATCTATTTCCTCTCAGAGTGGAAGTATATATATTCAACTAAATACGTGAATTCACTGGGGTTTAGGGTTATTAGATAAAATAAAGGAGATCCAGTTAAATCTGAATTTCAGATACACGTGTCAATAATTTTTTAGTAGAATTATAACCCAAACATTGCATGGGCTATATTTGCAATATTTAGACACAGGTCTAAAATTTTTTTTCTGAAATTTGAATTAATTTAGTATCACATGCTTGCATTGACTAAATTTGGCCACCCTAACTGGGGCACTCCCGTTATGGAACTATCAACTGTAAATCCATCACTTCTTATCCTTGCATTTATCCTCATGTTGGGTGTGTGATATTAGCTGCAAAATGTGGTATTGCATTTTGCTGTTGTTCAGTCACTCAGTTGTGTCTGACTATTTGCAACCCCATGGACTGCAGCACACCAGGCCTCCCTGTCCTTCACCATCTCCCAGAGCTTGCTCAAACTCATGTCCATTGAGTCAGTGATACCATCCAGCCATCTCATCCTCTGTCATCCCCTTCTCCTCCTGCCTTCAATCTTTCCCAGGATCAAGGTCATTTCCAATGAATCAGCTCTTTGTATCAGGTGACCAAAGTATTGGAGCTTCAGCTTCAGCATCAGTCCTTCCAATGAATTTTCAGGGTTGATTTCCTTTAGGATTGACTCTTTAGGTTTGATCTCCTCGCTATTCAAGGGACTCCCAAGAGTCTTCTCCAACACCACAGTTCGAAAACATCAATTCTTCAGCACTCAGCAAGAATTGCACTAGGGAAACTTTTAAGGGCACATCAGGGAATGATATTTTTCTATAATTGCATTTCCTAAATTTAAACAGTGATTTTATCTTTCATTTTTTAAAACCAAGGAAAAAAAATGACTGGTGAAGAGTATAGCAAAATATCAGTTTATAAACATTATAAGCAGTAATATATGTATTTTCTTTCAGCACTAAAAAATTTCATTTTGCTCTAGAGCTAAATTCAGTGACTCTTCCAATAAAGCCTGTGGTGATTTGGTATGTTTGTCATCCATCACTGCTGGCAGTTTTAACACACTTGATTGACTATTTAATGAAAAGGACATTTGATTGTATTTATTTTTTCATAAAGTTTGTAATGTTTTCCTTATTGCAGTTGAGAGCAAATGGGTATATGAGGGGCAATTTTCAACAATAGGCTAATATCCCCAGGGGTCTGATGCATGTAGGAAATCTGTACAGATCAAAACTTAAGACTATACCCTTAACCTTTCTTTTGGTATGAATAGTTTTATTTACTTACCCCAAAATAATAGCTATAACCAAGAAATCAAGATCGTGCTATACGATCATCAGCCTGTAGCTTACAATGCATTTTTACCTAAGTTTTATTTGATTCATAATAATAGCCTAGTGAATTAGATGGCTTCCCTGGTAACTCAGTGGTAGAGAAGCCCTTTGTCATTGCAGGTTATTTGGGTTCGATCCCTGGGTTGGAAAGATCTCCTGGAGAAGGAATTGGCAACCCACTCCAGTATTCTTGCCTAGAGAATCCCATGGATCGAGGAGTCTGGAAATCCTATAGGCAGTCCATGGGATCACAAAGAGTCAGAGAGTACTTAGTGACTAAAACAAAAAATAAGTGAATTAAATAAAGATTACTCCATATACAGTTGAACTAACTTTACTCCTTAATAAAGAAGTTAATGCCCTCCTGGGTTTGCTCAAATTCTGTAGTGGATTCATTTGGAAAATGCAACCGTTTCTGAGCAAATAAGAGGTCTTTTATGAAAAAAGCATCCTGTAGCATAAACCTGTCAGCATGAAGGCTCTCTAACATGTAAAGACCATATTTGCTTTTTCTCTCTCCTAGTACACTAGAATATGAGTGACACTGTTTCTTATTGTTACATATACCCTTGTGTTGGATTATATGAGATGAGTTGCAAAATGTTAGAGAGGAATAGGGCAACATTATGTAAAAATTGCATTTTTTCAAGACTTTCTTTTTTAGAGCAGTTTTAGGTTCACAACAAAATGGAGAGAAAGTGAAAGGATTTCCCATATATGCCCTACACCAACACATGCAAAAATACTGAATTAAAATATAAATACTTCACCAGTTGTATCAATAATGTCAGGAAAAGTTAAATGGGATTAGTGTTCTCAGTTTCCTGTGTTGTCCTGGGGGGATGGACAGGTATTGATTAATATTAAATTTTGATATATTAAAAAGCTGTCTATGATTTCTATGATAGAAACAAGAGTGTGTAACTTCTGAATTAAGCATGCATGCTCAGATGTATCTGACTCTTTGTGACCCCATGGCCTGTAGCCCACAAACCTCCTCTGTCCAAGAGATTCTCCAGGCACGAATACTTGAGTGGGTAGCCATTTCCTCCTCCAGGGGATCTTCCCGACCCAGGGATAGAAACTGCGTCTCCTACATCTCCTGTATTGGCAGGCAGATTCTTTACTACTGAGTCTTAAGTATAATAACTTTTTGATATTTAAGATGGCAAGGGAAGACAGAGAAAAGATATGCAGAACAAGCAGTGTAGTCAGGCTGAAAAAATTTAGCTATAAATTATTTATAAGAGATCTATCTAAAACATAAGAATACAAAAAGGCTAAAAGTCAAACAACAAAATAAGACATTACCAAGAAAATATTGAGTAAGAAAGTTAGTGTAGACATGTCACTATCTGATAAAATAGGCTTTGAGGCAAAAAGAATAACTGGACACAAAATCTCGTCTCTACACGATGACAAAAGATCCAACTTCACCAGGAATATAAAACAATTTGAATATTGTATTCTTCTAATCATATAGTCTCAAAATATAGAAAACAAAAATTGATAGAACTACAAGCAAAACCAAGCCACTTCAAAATCATAGTTGGAGATATCAACATATCATCAGATGGACAAAAACAGTGGGGATGTTACCAAAAGTGGGGTTTGGTCGTTTGTCACTCAAAAGCCAATAAAGAGGCCAGGCTGGTGGGATGGAAAGTTTACTTTATTTTGGATGCCAGCAATGAGGCGTAGGAGAAGGCAGACACCTCTCTAAAGTCTAACTGCCTCCCTCCAACAATCGGGGTAAGAGGTTTTGTAGACGGAGGAGGAGTCTACACAGTCATCTTCGAGCTGGTCACGCAGGGTTCTGCCCAGCACCGTCTTTTGCTTTAGGTGCAGTCAGGCTGCCGTTCCAGGCTCAGTTTGTTTCCGTTTCTTAGAGGCCAGTTCTCGGAACCGTAGCAGCTCATGTCAAGGCTATACTGTAGCCGTCGTGTAGGAAACTCCCTCCACCTGGGAGAGTTTCGTGTCTACAAGCCAGCTCACAGGAGGTGGCTCAGAACATTGTCTATAGCCCTTGGAAAGGAACGAAAGCTCCTTGACTATAATGACTGCATTATTATTACTTGTTCTCCTTTGACTGTTTTCCTTTGTTTCTGCATGTTCTCACTTCTCTGATTAAACTTATTCTTTGACTAAAGTTTTTTCACAGACAAAAACCAGGCAGAGGACATGGCGGGCGACAAGGACCATAGGGTCCTGCTCTGCTTCAGAGGGACACATTCAAAGAGAATGCAGATGTTTTAAACAATAAAACAAGCAAACTCGGCCAACTGAATGTAAGTAAGAAATCATCACAAATGCAGACTGTGCATATTTTCTTAATGAATATGAAATATTTATAAGTACTGGTCCTATTTCAAGTCCTGAATGGCAGCTTAACAACTGGCTGAGCTTCATAATAAGCCCGCATTCCAGGTGACAGTGAAATAATGTGTATCTGGCTTTTTAAGCTTCTGTAGAGGTGATATTAGAAATGAATAGTTTAATATCAAAACACTTGTTGGGAAAATTGGATGTGATTATAACTTCATTTCACTTAATAGGTCAACTATATTCTTCAATAGTCTTCAAGTGTATTCTTTCTAATATTCTTTTTTATAATATACTTTCATAGACTCTTATTCTTCAGTAGGTATGAACTGTACCGCAAACACACATAGGTCCAGTGTTGCTAGGGATGTTCTGATTACTCTTCCACTGTGATGGAATACTCACATATACATGTGCATATTTGTAATTACACATACAGCATGTATGTATACATGTACATACACATGGGCACACATCAGATATTTCCACATAAACAGCACATATTATAACATTAGTCACTCATTTGTGTCTGACTCTTTGCAATCCCCTGGACTGTATATAGCCCATCAGACTCCTCTGTCCATGGAATTCTCCACAAAAGAATACTGGACTGAGTTGCCATTCCCTTCTCCAGGGGATTTTCTCGACCTTACTATATCAGATAACTTCGAGCAGAATTTTTCACTATTTTTTTAAACAAAATTTTAATCATTATAACACTTGTATCACTCACCATCTCAGGTTACTAATGATCTCTTACTTCTCTGCCTGCAACTCTGGTTCAGAATCCACTCTAAGGAATGATTTTACATTTTGTGAAAAGAGTCTTTGCTGATATACTCTCAATGCTTTTTGTATTTAAATAATGGCTACTGATAATGATCCCCTTTGACACTTCTGATGGTGGTTCTCATTTGAAACTTTGATAGTGTCTGGCCCCGGTACAAACCCCACGTAGAAGTTGGCTGGGGCCTGCCAAAGAGGTTAGGGTGTGAATCACGCTGCCAGATGGTTGGAAGTGCATTTCCAATTACAGACAGCGAGGAGCTAATGAATAGAGAAGCCTCAAATCGAAGGTTACTGGAACAGTACATCTTATTCGGAAATTGCACTTCTAATAATGGTGTGAATGCACCTTTGAATATGAACAGCACAGACAGAATTTCAAGCAAGAACCCTTTTTTCTCTTGGAGCATATTTTTTTAAGTCACACTCGGAATTTGAAGGTGACGTTTCCTCTAGGAAATTTCTACAGAGTTTGAAGGATTTTCCTCCTGGTAATTTTTCCCTTCGTAAGAAACACTGATAGTAGTTTCCGTATTGAGTTACATCAGTCTAGACCAGTACCCTCCTTCCCTCTCTCTCTTTTTTCATCTTATTTTATTATGTGTCGAGCCTAACCATTTAAAATTTTATAGCCAACTGATTTATTGCTACAATTTCATCCCAATATTCTTATATTCAGGAGTATCTCTTTCAAGGACTTCCCTGGCAGTCGACTGGTTGGGACTCTGTGTTCCCAATGCAGGGGGTGCAGAGTTGATCCCTGGTCAGAGAACAAAGATCCCACATACCTAAAATTTATCCTTTCAGTCTATTCATGGAAACTATATAGGCAGAGAAGAGTAGAGACTGGGAGTGACTGGTTTCTGAAATTAGTGTTTGAAACATCCAGGGGATTTTCAGAGATAAAGGCATGGGAATGTCTTTCCGTTGCCCCCAGCGCCATGCTCTTAGTAAGCTCCAACAAAGCAAGCAGATCTTTCTCTGAGTCAGTGACACTCTCTTATTTTGCAAAATGAAAGCTTTTAAGAAACTTGGAGATCGATGGTTTACAATGAGGTGGCACGGAAGAGAACACAGCTGAAGGAAAGCCAGCAGGATTCTGCATCAGAAGTTTAGAATTTGAATCCAGGTATTCAGACTTCATGTGTTTGGGACAATCACTAGCCTTCATACACCTCAGGCTTAAGTCCATGAGACAGGAACAAGGCCCTTCATGAGAATGAATCTAGTGTGCACCAAGGCCCTGTGGAAATGGGTGTGCTATGCTCTGTGCATAGTCACTCTTAGTTGTGTCCAACTCTTTGTGGCCCCATGGACCGTAGCCCAACAGGCTTCTCTGTCTGTGGGATTTTCCAGGCAAGAATGCTGGAGTGGGGTGCCATTTCCTCCTCCAGGGGATCTTCCCCACCCAGGCATCGAACCTGTGTCTCTTACATCTCCTGAATTTGCAGGCAGATTCTTTACCTCTAGTGCCACCTTACAAGCATGTCCTGGATGACAAATTCCTCTTTCCTATTTGTCAATCTTTCTTCCAAGTCCACCATTTTCACTGTTCTTTTTACAGACATCTATTGTTGCTTTTGTCTTTTGATGAAAACAGGGATGATGGTATCTGTATCAAGGGGTCACCATGATGATTAAGTAGAAAAAAGGAACACTGTTCCCCTGCCTGGCACAGGGCAATGCTCACCAAGTTTGAGTAACTGGCAGTGCAGCTGTTTCCTGTGAGTGCTATCTCATCACAATATTTACACTTTTATTATTTGCACATCTGTTTCCCATCTGTGTATCTTGCCCTTTGAGGATCAGTACGATGTGTCCTTCACAAGTGTCTGTGAGCCTTATCTCGAGTGGTCGAGAGCATCCTGATTCTTACACTTTATGTTCATGTCCTGAGCAAGAATAACCTTCCCTAGGAGGAAGCAGAATTGCTGGGACACAATGTGGAGGAGAGAGTCATTGGCGAGTCCCAGACTTGCTGACTGTTTCCAAGCTCCATGGCCCAGCTCCAGGCACCACGCGGTTCAAGATGTTCAATTTTCAGCCGTGGGGAGAATCGGGTGTGAAATGATAGCGCCCAGTGCTTAATTGTTTTTACATCCTCATTTAAATGCAAGCTGAGTTTCAAAGGTACACATCCTTTCATATCAACAAAGGACAGATTTCACTGACAAAAGTGGATCTTAAAACCACCACCTCAGAGAATCATTAGACCGCAGTTGTTTCATTGATGCTTGATTCTGTTTTCTATCAGCCTGAGAGGCATTTACGAAAGCGTGGGGCTATAATACAATATTCTGGCAGACTGTCTCCTCCAGGGTCAAGATGCCTATGGACACAATAGGTTTTACTTTAAGCTACACTCAGAGGCCAAATTAGTTAGACTGGATTTTCAGGCAAGCTTCCGTGAGAATGTTCTTATTAAATGCTGATTTATAGAAAGAGTGCAATCACAAACAGAGATATTTTAGTTTGACTAAAAATCACTTGCTGTATGAAACCAAAATGACCTATGATTTCCAAGCTTTTTGCATTGGCCCTGTCAAGTGAAAAATTAATAAATTGTTTAAAAGCAAGTTTAACCAGCCTACCAATGCATATTACAACCTAAACTTAAGATTTTAAGGTAGTATTATAAAACATTTGCTTGTCTTATGACCAGAAGCACAAGTCTGTGCTTCGTGAGTTTGCATGCACATACATACATAAAAATTTCAGTCTTTTATAATATGCCAGATAGATTTATTTTGTTTCAAAGGGATTTAAGAAGTAGAAAAAGAAATGATGGAAGAAATGAAAGAAAGGGGGGGAAAAAAGAAAAACAGTTGTTTAAGAAGTAAAATGAGAAAATAATTCAATAATGGGAGATGTTACTCAGGGTTTAACATGATAGAGTTTTAAATAAAGCTTAATTTTCTCCAAGCCAATAGATGTTTATGGCACATAGAGAGAGATTCTGAAATTTATAACTATCCAGTGTTGCATAAATTGATTAAATTGAAGTTCAAAATTCTGTCTCAAGTAACAGCACTAGTTCTTGCTCTATGTGGTAGAAATGTTTTGCTTCTTGTTAAAGATGAATGGCCTAATTTAGGATTTTTTCAGCTTTAAATAATGATGTGAAGTGATATAACCTGAGCCATCATACTAGACTGAAAGGAAATTTGCTATTGTGTCAAACAATTAATTTGATACTCTGGAATAAAAATGAGCAAGGAGACATTTTCGGCATATATAATTATAATCGATGTACTTAATAATGACCACAATATTTTATGAGATACTGAGATGCTTTTATAATTATCAGTGTCTCAAATCCCTCAATCTGCCTATGTTTTTAAAAATAAAGTATCAAAAAAAATAAAATAAAAATAAAGTGTCTATGTTCCCACTATCCTTAAGGTTATACTTCAGCAGAATGGGAGTGAGACTTGTAACATTTTTATAAATTAAGTCAGATGTCTATGACTATCAACCCAGTTTAAGGAATTATAGCCCATATATGGTTATCAGTAGTTTTTTATGTACACACTGTTTCTCTGTTGGCATTGCACTGTTATACAGGGCCTTTGGGAGCAAGAATCCACCAGTCATTTAGTGTAACTCAGTGTTACCCAAACCCTTTCTAAATGTCTCCAAGTTTCACTCAGAGAGAAACTGACAATAGCCAAGTACAGTGGACCCTCATTTCACAGATTCTGTGTTTGTGAACTTGCCTCCTTGAGAAAATTTATTTGTAGCCCCCCAGTCAGTACTTACAGGGCTTTCACAGTCATCCTTGGGCATGTGCAGGGGCAGAAAGTTTGAATGACCTGACACTCACATTCACAGCTGTGGATGCGCAAGGCTGCACTCTGCCTTCTTGTTGCAGCTCTTATTCTGTAGAAGCATGTCTTTTTCTTGTTCCATTTAGTGCCATGTTTTTCCATTTCCGTGGTTTTGGTTGGTGAGTTTGCATTCTGAATGGCCCCCAGATGCCCTGCTGAAGGACTCTAGTGCTCCAGCGTTCAAGAGGGATGGGATGTCTCTTGCAGAGAAAATGCATGTATTGAATGCATGTGTGTGTGTGCCTGCTAAGTCGCTCAGTCGTGTCCAACTCTTTGTGACCCCATGGACTGCAGGCCACCAGACTTCTTCGTCCATGGGATTTCCCAAGAAACAATACTGGTATGGGTGCCAATTCCTCTTCCAGGGGATCTTCCGGACCCAGGGACTGAACTTGCACCTCTGAAGTCTCCAGCATTGCAGACGAATTCTTTACCACTAGCACGACCTGGGAGAGACATGCACGTATACTAAGTAGATTGTACATGCCTTGGAATAATTATGTTTCATGCCTGCTGCCTTAGTAGAATGAGATTCCAGTGAAAGATGGTTTCTTAGTTTCCCCGTTATCTTGGCTTCTTCGGGATCTTGTGCAGAGCCTCGAAGATGAGCGCAAAGGATAGAATTAAACACATTGGGCGTGTGTCTCATGGAAGGCAGAGTTTGAGCCCATAATCCATGCTAAATGTTACATCTTATTGTCACAAAGAGCAAAACATCCTAGAAGTGATATATCATGAGAAGAATGTTAGTCCTCTCTCTGGGAATAAATAACATTGTCAATGCTGGAAAGCCACCAAGTCAATCACCTTCATGTGTTTTGATCTATAAAATGGGAAACTGTTATCTGTCCCTTACCTTATCTGCACCATACCTCTACTCTGAGATATGTATGAATATCTAATGATGTACTAGTGGCAGAAGCAATTTCAGATGTTTCAGAACATGGAGTCCTTCCCCTTTCCCCATGATAATCCAGTAGTTTCTGTTATTTTGTCAATGCTTCATTCAACATTTAGAACTTGATGATTTCTTTTTAAAGCTAAATTCAAATAGAATTCTTCATATCTCAGGTTTTTCTACTCGTCTTGCCCAAACTTATGAGAGCTAGACCATTTCTAAGATGTATCACTGAAATTTAAAAGAGAAGTTTCTTTAACTTGTATTTTATATGTTTTCTCTGAGTTCATTTTAGCCTAATATCTCTCTGCATCATAATGAAATAGGAAAACAAAGAAAAATGGTTCTGTAAGTAGCAATCAATGGAATAAATATTTTTTTAAAGATTCAAAAAATTTCCTGACATATTCAGCTTGAGGTCATTGGACAATACTTAAAATTCTTGCTTTACCTTCTCCCAAAAGTGAATAGTTTAGCTTTTGAAATGGCTGGTGGGAAAATTTAAGAGCTACATTTTAGATTAGAGCAGTTTATTTCATCTTTATGATGTGATACATTTTACTGCTTGATAAGCTCAATGAGAAAACTCTTGTGTGAAGCATTTACTCAGTAAATATTGATGCGGGTTGATTTGCAGCACCGTTTGCCCTGTCAGATGCTTATGTTCTAGGGAAACCAATTTAAAATGGTAAACTGCTGAAGAATTTTACTTCCGAGAGCATGCTTCCTTCAGTCCACCGACTGCACGGATTACAAATGAAAATTTATTTCTCACAGCTCTAGAGGCTGCGAGTATAGGATCTAGGGGCCAGCAGATCTGGTGTCTGGTGAGAACTCACTTTCTGGTTCATAAACCCCATCTTTTTGATGTAACCTTATGTGGCAGAAGGGGCAAGGGAGCTCTCTGGAGTCTCTTTTATAAAGAAAGTGGAAAAAGCTGGCTTCAATAAAAAAACTAAGATCATGGCATCCAGTCCCATCACTTCATGGCAAATAGATGGGGAAGCAATGGAAATAGTGACAGATTTTATTATCTTGGGTTCCAAAATCACTGCAGACGGTGACTGCAGCCATGAAATTAAAAGACACTTGCTCCTTAGAAGAAAGTAATGACAAACCTAGACAGCATATTAAAAAGCAGAGACGTTATTTTGCCAACAAAGGTCCCTATAGTCAAAGCTGTAGTTTTTCCAGTAGTCATGTACAGATGTGAAGGTTGAACAATAAAGACTGAGCACTGAAGAGCTGATGCTTTTGAACTGTGGTGTTGGAGAAGACTCTTGAGAGTCCCATGGATTACAAGGAGGTCAATCCAGTCAATCCTAAAGGAAATCAATCCTGAATATTCATTGGAAGGACTGATGCTGAAGCTGAAGCTCCAATACTTAGGCCACCTGATGCGAAGAGTTGACTCATTAGAAAAAACCCTGATGCTGAGAAAGATTGAAGGCAGGAGGAGAAGGGGACGACAGAGGATGAGATGGCTGGATGGCATTACTGACTCAAGGGACATGAGTTTGAGCAAACTCTGGGAAGTAGTGAAGGACAGAGAAGTCTGGTGTGCTGTAGTCCATGTGGTTGCAAAGAGTCAGACAGAGCTTAGTGACTGAACAATGACATAAATGTGTGTTGACCAGTGGTATCTGCCTCTTTGCCCCATGGACTGTAACCCACCAGGCTCCTCTGCCTACAGAATTTTTCAGGCAAAAATACTGCAGTGGGTTGTCATGCCCTCTTCCAAGGGATCCTCCTGAAACAGGGATCAGACCCACATTTCTTATGTCTCCTGCATTGGCAGGTGTGTTTTTTACCACTAGCACCACCTGGGAAGCCCAAGGACTCAGTTGAGTCATTCCAAAAGCAGAAACATTTTTTAAAAAAGGTTTTGTGTTGTAATGGCATGATTGGTTAAGTATCTATCTTCTCTATCTGACCTCTTTGAGGTAAGTAAGACTCATTGTACTTGCAAACTGATTAGTTTCTTAAAACTGGATTTATATAATTTTATAGCCCTGAATCATATTAGAATGATAAACCCAAATAACTTTCCAGTAGAGTATATTATAGTATCCTCAAAAATGTTGACACTAAAACTGCTTGAACACTTGATAAGGCAAACAATTTCTTTTAACTAAACACCTCACCAGTCCTACAAATGTCACTGATCAAAGCCAGTAGTGTTAGGGATTTAAGCTGCAAGTAAATAGCACACTGAAGCAGGGAAGATTCTTTAGCCATAAAACTATAATCCTCTCTTAGTATATGGGATTTCATTGCTTCACTAGAGTTGAGAGGCATAGTTTTGCTAGCAAGTGGATAAAGGCATCAGAAAGAAGGTGACACAGAGAATGCCAGGGTGTTTTTTATAAGTAGAAATAAGGAATCCTTGCTTGACACCAGACACTCCACTTACCTTAGGAGGTTAGTAAAATAATCAAATAACTACATTTCTCTTTTATCAAATGCAAATGATCTTACTATATTTTAAGTGTCAAATGACCTCCCTATGAATGGAATAGATATGTTGCCAATAATTTGCACCTGTTTAATTTCTAGGTTAAAGTTGGTAACAGTGCATTTATGTGATGAGTAAAGTGTGATGCTCTAGTTAAGGAGAAGCATTACTTGAGTAATAAGATACATATAGAGAAAATAATAACAAAACAGCTGTGCACAGAGTCAGAAATGACATAAAATGCTGGAAAGTTTGTATGCTTTAACATTTTAAATGACCCATCACTCAAAATACAGCTCCATTTCCCCATCCCTTAGTTCCCTGCAACCACCATCCTTGAAAAAGTCTTGATAGATCCCAATTCTTTGCAGAAAGCTTCCCCTAATTCACTCAGTGGGTCTTGTTTCTTTCCTATGATTCTATAGTTCGTGACTTCCTCTTCAATTATAGTGTTTATAACAGTTGTGCACTGGCTTACTAGTAATTGTGGCATTCTTTCCCTCAGCAGCGAAAGCAATAGAAGCAACTTCCTCCTTTTCCCATCTTCCTGTCCTGTTTCCAGTCCCATTGTCAGTATGAAGAAGAGGAGGTTTGGTTGCAGTGGATACAGATTCCACACTCTTTCCTCCGCAGACTCCTCTAACCAACCACACACCACCCACAGCCACCGTCATAAGCCACTCTCTCCCCTCCCCTCCCCAAATGTGTTCAGGAGAACTGATACTTTCCATCTTTGAGAGACACACATTGCAATATATTAGCAAACTCCCATTTTTATCATTTAGATAATACACTACATTAAAAATAGTAAACTTTGTGACCAAATAATTCCACCTCCTTAATCTCATCTAAGTGTGTTTTGGGCCTTTTCTAACCCAGCTTAACCAAGTTGACAGTGGACCCATCTGACACAACCTCTTTAAGCTTCAGCTCTCTCATAGGGTGAAGTGTAAATGAAATAATTAGGCACTTAACTCACTGGCTGTCTTTCAGTTCACTTTTAGTGAGTTTGCTTTTCCTTAGTTGTACTGTTACAAGATAAACCATGCATCCACTTTACGGGAACTGGCCTCATTGACACCCAGTGCAGGCATGTTTTATGATGCGTGCATGTGTGCTAAGTCACTTCAGTCACGTCTGACTCTGTGCAAACCTATGGACTGGAGCCTGCCGGGCTCCTCTGTCCATGGGACTCTCCAGACAAGAATACTGGGATGGATAGCCATGCCCTCCTCCAGGGGATCGTCCCAGCCCAGGGATCGAGCCCATATCTCTCACATCTCCCGCATTGTCAGGCATGTTCTTTATCACTAGTGCCATGTGGGAAGCCCATGTCTTATTATAATCATAATTAAATGTTACTATAAACGGAGAAAGAAACTTCTTAAACTTATATGATTAGGAAAACAGTAAATTTTAGAAGAACCCAACAACTAAATTAACAAATGTATCTAATGTGAGAGATGCTGAAATAAATTTTCTTTTCCAAAATTGCCTCTGGGCATAGAGCCATGTTCTCTGTGTGATGACTGAATTCTGCCACTTATTTTTCCATGAACTTCAGAGAAATAGGATCAGCACACCGTGCCAAGACATTATTTGACTTTCAGTTGGCTTAAATCAATTGTATTACAGTTCTCCTCTCTTTACAAGAGGATCCAAAGAATTCATAAACACAAATTGAATCTAGAACAATGAAAATATCTGATAGAGTTTGGATAGAGAACAGTCATCCAGATGATTTAAAATTATATTATTGTCTATTCATTCTTCTTTTTTGATAATTTTATATTTCACTCCATAGTGAAATATAATATATATATATATTTTTGCGATATATTACATTGTTATAGGTCAAATTTGTTTTTTACAGTGCATACATATTTTAAAATAATTGTTCCCTATTAATAAAAATGTAAGTTCCAGAACCTTATTTTTTAAATTGTGCTGTGCATGAAAAGATCCTGAACATTGCTAATCATTGGAGAAATTCAAATCAAAACTGCAACGAGGTACCACCTCACACCTGTCAGAATGGCCATCATTTAAAAGTCTAAAAATAACAAATGCTGGAGAGGCTGTGGAGAAAAAAGAACCAAAGAACTCTCTTACACTGTTGGTAAGGATGTAAACTGGGGCAGCCGCTATGGAGAACAGTATGAAAGTTCCTCAAAAAACTGAAAATAGAATTGCTTCTTGATCCAAAAATCCCACTCCTGGGCCTATATCTGGAAAAAGCTATACTTCGGAAAAATACATGCACCCTCATGTTCACTGTAGCACTGTTTACAACAGCCAAGACACAAAAACAATGTAAATATCCATCAACAGACAAATGGATGAAGACTATGTGATACATGGATGCAATGGAATACTACTCAGCCATAAAAAAGAATGAAATGATGCCATTTGTGACACCATGCAGGGACCTAGAGTTTATCATATGAAGTGATGTAAGTCAGAAAGAGAAATACCAAAGGATATCACTTATATGTACTTCCCAGGTGGCACCACTGGTAAAGAGCCTGCCTGCCAATTCAGGATACATAAGAGATGTGGGTTTGATCCCTGGGTCAGGAAGATCCCCTGGAGAAGGAAATGGCAGCCAACTCTGGTATTCTTTCCTGGAGAATCCCCATGGACAGAGGAGCCTGGCGGGCTACAGTCCACGGGGTTGCAAAGAGTCAGACATGACTGAAGTGACTTAGCATGCCTGACTTATATGTGGAATCTAAAATATGACACAAGTGAGCTTATCCATGGAACAGAAACAGACTCACAGATACAGAGAACAGAATATTGTTGCCAAGGGGTAAGGGATTGGGAGAGGGGTGGATAGGGAGTTTAGGATTAGCAGATGCAAGCTATTATTTGTATGTACAAATGAACACACCAGAAGCTAATGTAACATCATAAACCAACTATACTTCAATGAGGTAAATTTACAAAATGGGTCTGTGAGCGTCCTTGTATGTGTTTCCTTGTCTTAATCACCAGATGTACAGCGGACATAGTTCCCTCCATTTCCCTTCATATCTCGCACTCTCTTTTTTCACTTATCTCTCTGTCTCTATCTCTCATCACTTCCTGTTCACCCTGTATGTAGTTCACATCTATGCACTCACATACCAAGTGTTAGACCACTGCTTTACAAAATAAAAGGCATACTATATATAAGTGAGAATGGCTACCATCAAAAAGAAACAAACAAACAAAAATGAGCGATTCTTCACCGTAGAGATTTAGTATTCTCTGGGCCAATTTCTGGTGAATGTGATATGAATAGTGGCTTGACTGAGCAATAATGGATATGTCGATTTCCTCAGTAAACCTACATTGGAGACTGCCTTCACTGGGAATAACCGTTGGGATGGAAATTGAGTCACTTGATGAGAATGCCCTTTAATGAACTGTGTTCGCAATTTCCTAAATGGCAGGAGTGAGGGTGGAATGTAATTACACCTCTTCCCTAAATGATGGGAAGATGTTCACTAATCAGGCCTAAATGCTTTTATGTACTAATGTCATTACTAGGAAAAAAATTAGAATCACTTTAACTAAGGATTAAGCGTATGTGAGGATAGAAAGGCTATCGCTGAGCCCAGCCATTCACTGTTATTGTAATCATATTTCTGTACATTAAATGGCAAGAGGAACATGTTCAGATCAGGGGACTGTGTTAACCCCACACGGCCGCAGAGGAGAGCACTTGCTTCCTGATCTACTCGCTAAAATACTTTCTTGCAAAATCACTAGAAGATGTAATGCCTCTGGTCCATTTGATTGCAGGGTGTAGATTCTAAATCAGTTAGGTTGGCTGAGACTCTCAAGCTGAGTTGAATGCACAGTTAGTAGCAATGGCAGTGAAGGTCATTTCCACACAGCCTTCTAAGCTATTTACTGTTTCATTCATTAAATGTGTAAATTGGCAAAATCACTTAACCTAGTATATATACAATCTGCCACTTATAAATGGGATACAGTAGGCAGTAGGTAGCAGCAAGCCATCACTTGCTGCTGCATCAGCAACAATATCAATACAATTTTAAAAGTTGCAGCTTTTAAAGATACCAGAGAGCTTTTTTAAGTAAAAATTTTATTGCTGTATAGTTGATGTACATTGTTGTGTTAGTTCCAGGTGGACGGCAAAGTGAATCGGTTATCTATATACATTTGTTGTTGTTCAGTCGCTAAGTCGTGTCTGACTCATTGTGACCCCTCCACTATCTTCTGGAGTTTGCTCAAACTCATGTCTACAGAGTCGGTGTTGCCATCCAACCATCTCATCCTCTGTTGTCCCCTTCTCTTCCTGCCTTCAATCTTTCCCAGCATCAAGGTCTTTCCCAGTGAGTTGGCTATTCAGATCAGATGGTCAAAGTATTGGAGCTTCAGCTTCAGCATCAGTTCTTCCAATGAAAATTCAGAGTTGATTTCCTTTAGGATTGACTGGTTTGATTTCCTTGCAGTCCAAGGGACTCTCAAGAGTCTTCTCCAACACCGCACTTGGAAAGCATCAGTTGTTCAGTGCTCAGCCTTTTTTAAAGTCCCTTGGAGTAGGAAATGGGGAAATACCCACTCCAGTATTCTTGCCTGCAGAATTCCATGGACAGAAGGGCCTGGTTTGCTACAGTCCAAGGGGTTGCAAAGAATTGGACATGACTGAACACACAAGCACACACACACATCTTTGTTTTACAGGTGCTTTTGCTTGAGTTTCTCGTGGAAGGTGCTGAGTACACTTCCTTTAAGAACCTATCAGATTGCTCAAATTCTTCTTTGCCTCACTGGTGTGTCCTTTGTTTGTAGGACATGCTGTTCTGCCTTTCACAAATGTGCTGAGAGTTAAGCATTCAGATGTTATTATTTTATAACGGAGAACTACAGTGTGCTCCGTGGCCACTAGGTGCCTTACCTAGCAGAGGGGCTGAGCCATCCCGCAGGGTGGATCGTGGCTCCCCAAATGCCGGTGTTCCAAAGGGGATGGAACAGAAGCTGTCAGCCCCCTTAAAGGACAGCTTGGAACGCATTCGGTGTCCTTCTCCCACATTTGATTCATTGACCTGAGTAACAGACAGACTCAGCTTCCACGTGGGAGGGACATGAAATTACAGATTGAATAATCTCAAAAGATGACTTAGTGTCCTTCTGACTTAAACGCTGAATCTTTCTTAGCTGAGAAATTGGGGAGGCCACTTGCCAGGCAAAACCAAGATAGAAGTCTCTAGACTGAGCTGTTCTGCAACATCCTCCCCTTGATAACCTTCTGGCCCCCTTTCAGTGACTGATGCTTGTGATGATCACTGATTCAGTGATGGTGCTTGTGTCCTGCACCATCCGTACTGAATTCATCTTTTTCACCGATCGGAACTCTCGGTATGATAGCATAAAAGCTCTCAGTTTCCCCGTTGTCATTTAAGTTCCGTGCTTTCTGTCCGTCGTCTCCCTGGCCTGCGTTCACAGTGATCCCCCTTCCCGTTTGCACAGCTGTGGCCGTTTTCTCCTCCGCTGTCTCCTTGGCTTTGTTGCAGCGAGCACTGGCAACACGCCATGGCAGCCCCTCTGGTTCGTCTGTCTCCTCGGGGTGCAGAGTGACGACAGAAGTGGCCGTGAAGCACATGTACGCGAGTGGCGAGGGACACCTGCAGGGTGTGATTCAGACAAACGGCCCCCTCGTGCATAAACAAAGGGGCTCGGGGAACTTCTTGAGTCACCCATTTTCTTTCATATTTCTCAATACAGCCATTGACAGTTTTATTATTTTACCACGTTATACCTCCAATTGACAAAGATAATTCTTCAGCTTCAAAAGGCTCCATTGAAAAAACAGGGTCCATGCTCAAATTTATGTTCACCCCAAAGCCACAGTCTGGAGTTATATGTAGTGAAAGTGAAAGTCACTCAGTTGTGTCTGACTCTTTGCGACCCAATGGGATTCTCCAGGCCAAAATACTGGAGTGGGTACCCTTCCCCTTCTCCAGGGTAACTTCCCAACCCAGGGATCAAAGCCAGGTCTACCACATTGCAGGCAGATTTTTTTTACCAGCTGAGCCACAAGGGAAGCCCAGCTTATTCTAAATAATATTTGATTAGAAAATTTAAAGGAAGAACAAACTGAAAGTGTTTAGTCAGTTGTGAACCTGTGGACTACAGCCCACCAGGCTCCTCTGTCCATGGAATTTTCTAGGCAAGAATACTGGAATAACTTGCCGTTTCCTACTTCTGGGGATCTTTAGACCCACGGATTGAGCTGACATCTCTTGCGTCTCCTGCATTGGTAGGCAGATTCTTTACCACTGAGCCACCTGGGAAGTTTATATCTTGAGAGAGATTTAATCCAATTTTTATGTGACTCCAGGGCAGTATGTTTTAAGGTCAATAATTCTGTGACTAAGTTAACTCTATTTTCACCTGTGTTTCCCTAAAGCCCTGGGACCATCTTTACAGAGCTAGAGGATGGCCCTGAGAGCCTTCAGGCTGGATGTATTTGAAGAAACACAAGTTGGGCTAAGAGAAACCCTACCCAATGGGTTCTTATTATTTTTCTAAATGCAGTCTTCATTTTCCTATAGTTCTTTACTTTTTTTTACAAAATTCCTCATCCAAGCTCTGGGTGTGTGACACTTGTTCATTCACTATCTCTTTCACCCATCCATCTATTCATTTAGTAAATGACCATTTCATTCTCACTCACCATCAAGCACCATCCTCAAAGCAGAGCGAGATCAAAGTTATGTAACCAAATGGGGGTCTGGCTGCTTGATGCTCAAAAGCCATTTAAGAGGCCAGGTTGGTGGGAAGGAAGTATTTCAGAGGCCAGCAACTGGGGGTGGGGTGGGGGAGGGCAGCCACCAGTCCGAAGACTGACTCCTCCCTTGACAATTAAGGGGCAAGAGGTTTTACAGACAGAGGGCGGGGCTCCGTGCCGAGCTCCTCAGTCTGCTCTGACCCTCATCTTCATATTTGTTACCAGTGGTCTGACCAGCATCATCTTGATGGTTTCTGGTACAGTTAGTTTTCAGTTCTAGGCTCAGTCTGTTTTCATTTCCTTGTGGCCAGTTCTCAGAATTGTGATTATGTCGTGGCTACAGTCTGGCCATTGTGTCTTTAACTTCTTCCACCTGGTGCGGGTTTCAGTATAAGACAGCTCACGGGATATGGTTCAGAATACTGGCTTTAGCCCTTGAGAAGGAGCTAAAGGTATTGACTGTGCTTAAAGACTGTATTATTATTATTATTTGGTCTTCTTTGACTCATTTCCTCTGTTTCTGCATGTTCACAATTCTCTGATTAAACTTATTCTTTGGCTGAAGTTTCTCTACAGACAAGAGGCAGGCAGACGACATGGGGGGTAGCGTCAAGGACCACAGGGTCCTGCTCCATTTTAGCAAGACAGTCCTCTCCTCTGATAGACCAGCTTCTAGCAGAAAAGATAGATCACTAGAGAAGCATGTGACAGTGTGGTTTGTGCTCTAATAAAAGGACTGCCATGTATCCTGTGTAATAGACACGTGTTTTTATAACTGCTCCAATCTGACTTCCCATCTTTCCTGGGGGTGGAGCCCCAAATTTCCTTTGGTAACCAACTCTCCCCTGATCTGTTCATGCCTTTTTGGTTAAAAACAATCAGAGTATATCATTTTCTGTGGACCACAATTAGTTCTAGGAGGGTCTTGGTCAGGAAGGACACCATGGGGCTTCTAAGCACTTCTGCCCAGTGGGGAGAAGCTGAGTCATTTAAAGCCCCAGGATGAGGCTACAGGAGGACCCAGTCATGACCTGGGTTCTCAGGACCTGAGTCCTGGATCAAGCTGTGCCCGAGAACACTGTTACCTTTCCAGTTGTGGGAGCAAATAGATGACCTTTACTTTTAAAAAAAATTTTATTTAGCATCTCTGCTGCATGTAAATGAATGATTTCCAAAATACATTTGGAGATTACTTGTCATTTTACTATAAACCAGCATGCCCCAAGGCGTGCTTCTGTGCAAGTAATAAGTACTGTTCTGATCAGAAGAAGTGAAACAAAAAGTTACTGATTTCCAAACCCAAATTGTTTTTGCCAGCTCACCTGGGAATATGCTTTTTGAATGTCATTTGAAATCTTAAAGGGTCCAAGAGCAATCTGTATAGGCAATGCTCAGTTGCTGTGTATATAATTTCAACAAGCACTTAGAGAGATTACAGGATTGATTCAGATGCTTGATTTCATTTGAGTAAAGTAAGTTTGGACCTCAGAAAACTTTGTTTCCTCAGAGACTATCCAATGCCATTTCTCAATGGCAGGGGTTGATGAATGATTAGGAAATGGATAGATGAAAGAACAAAGGGTCCCAGTGTAAGTCCCAGAGAATCAGAGAAGAGCAAATGCAGAACAGTAGTTGATTTTTTTTTCTTTTCTCTATAGATTATGTGGGCTTCCCTGGTGACTTAGTGGTAAAAGGTCCACCTGCCAATGTGTGAAATGTTGGTTGGATCCTTGGATTGGGAAGCTCTCCTGGAGGAGGAAAGGGCAACCCACTCCAGTATTCTTGCCTGGAGAATCCCACGGACAGAGGAGGCTGGTGGGCTACAGTCCATGGGGTCACAAAGAGTTGGGCATGACTGAGCAACTAAACAACAACTATAGATTAAGTAACCCCTGCCATAGAGTTTGTTCATGTGGCCTGAGGCAGAGAGAGTTGACGAATAAACCACAGGGGGAAGATGGAATAGGACATTTTTTTTTCTTTTTAGGAAAGAGATATCATTGATCTGACTACCTTTCTATGTTATTGATCTGCTGGTCTGCAAATAAATAACACATTTTCAGATTTTTAATATATTAGTGACTTCTGACAAGATGTTATTTGGATATTTAACCAAATTTGAAGTAGAACACAATTATATTTGTAGCTCCCCAAGTATATTCAGTAACATAACCTTGGTGCATGAGAGGCTTGGATGCTCAGGTCGTGAGTACATTTGCACGAAGGTCCTGCTCAGAGTAACAGGGACAGAGCGGGTCCTGGCGTCCCTTTGTTTCTTCAGAGAGCCCCTTTTGTGTGAAAGGAGTATAAAGACCATATATTACCCGTGATATCCCCATATGCCAAGGAAGTATTTTTCAACTTACAGTATCTTTGCTTTCAACACGATGGAATAGCATAAATTAGGAAAAACAACATTAAATTATTTTTTAAAGTAGATTAACACTCTAATTGTTTCCTATTATCATGAAGTTGATTAATTATGCAGGAAGGCCAAGATAAATAAGCCATAAGACGCTCATTTGATGCTGAAATACCACTTAGGACTGATTTGCTAATTAGAAGACAAGCTGTATTGACAGTGATCTTACTTCATGGGTGAATCCTCTTCAATTTCATTATTCTCAAGATTGTGAAATTGACTAGTAAGTGTCTTATTAGACTACTTCTTAAAGTACAGTATGACAGCATTGAGTAATTTTTATTAAATTCCAGCCAAACTCCATTAAAGAAAAGTAGTATATACTTTTGTCTGAACACATCCCAATTTTATTATTTCTATTGTGATATTACCCTGAGACAAAGAAAAAGTTATGTCTAATTATGTGTTCACTGACTTTTGTCTTTTTCACTTTAGCTAAATATTCATTGTTCTCCTTAACTTTTGGATTTGTCTTTATTACGTTTGCGTGTGTGCTAGGTCGCTTCAGTTGTGTCCGACTCTTTGAGACCCCATGGACTGCAGCCTGCCAAGCTCCTCTGGCCATGGGGATTCTCCCAGGCAAGAATACTGGAGTGGATTGTCATGCCCTCTTCCAGGGGATCTTCCCGACGAAGGGATAGAATTCTTGTGTCTTGGATTTCCTGCATTGGCGGGTGCGTTCTTTACCACTAGCATCACCAGGGAAGCCCATCTTTATTATATTTGTCATATTATTAAAAGTCATAGTGATATACATACTAGCTTGGATAAGTTATTTAAGACATCAACTTTTTAGGATGCATTTTGTTCAATTTCAAATGAGCTATACAAGACAAATTTTGAAGCTGATCAGTATCGTATGCACCTGTAGTGATGACAACCAAACTTTTCAGGAGCTTCATTTGGAATGGCATTTGAGCATGAGACCACAAACAGGAAGGAGGGAAGGAGGGATTTATTCTCCAACCAGCACAGACGTCAGAGCTCATTATTCTGAAAGTATGTCTGTCAATTTCCCAGTGTACTCCTATTATCTTAATACTGGCAGTTAAGAAGTTCTAGAAGAGACAATGAAGGAAAAACAAAATCACTATGAACTCAGTACAAATAAATGTTGAGATGGGAGTTTTGACCTTCTAATCTACCAGCAGGTGAAAGCATGGTGCCAAATGCTACTGCAGGAGATTATATCCATGCTGAAGTTGGAAATGTTGCTGGTCAGTGGCTAAGTCCTGTCTGACTCTTTGTGACCGCATGGACTGCAGCACACCAGGTTTTCCTGTTCTTCATCATCCACCAGGGTTTTCTCAGACTCAGGTCCATTGAGTCGATGATGCCATCCAAATATCTCATCCTCTGTCATCCCTTTCTCCTCGAGCTCTCAATCTTTCTCAGCATCAGGGTCTTTTCTAAGTTGGCTCTTTACATCAGGAAACCAAAGTATTGGAACTTCAGCTTCAGAATCCGTCCTTCCAAAGAATATTAAGAGTTGATTTCCTTTAGGATGGACTGGTTTGATCTCCTTGCAGTCCAAGGGACTCTCAGGAGTCTTCTCCAACACCACAATTCGAAAACATCAATTTTTCATTGCTCAGCCTTGTTTATTGCCGAACTCTCACCTCCATATGTGACTACTGGAAAAACCATAGCTTTTACTATACTGACCTTTGTTGGCAGAGTATGTCTGCTTTTCAATACTCTGTCTAGGTTTGTCATAGCTTTTCTTCCAAGGAGCAAGTCTCTTTTAATTTCCTGGCTACAGTCATTGTTCACAATGATTTTGGAGCCCAAGAAAATAAAATCTGTTACTGTTTCCGTTTTCTCCCCCTATATTTGCCATAAAGTGATTCCACTTACACTGTGACCATAGCCCATAATACCAACTCCTGCATCTGAGAGCAAACCTTTGTCTCTATGAGGAATGTTTGAGTCACACTTGAGACTATATCATGGACAAGCTTCTTGATGATTCTTTGAGCATCTACATATGATTAAGATGCACACAGATTTAAAAATTCCAAGAGGTACAAACTTCTAGTTATGAAATAAATAAGCCACAGGGATGGATTATACAGCATAAGGAATATGGTCAATAATACTGTAACAATTTCATGGGGACAGATGGTTGCTACTTATTGTGGTGATCATTCATAACGTATGTAAATGTCTAATCACTATGTAGTATACCCGAAACTAACATAATATTGTATGTCAATGATATTTCAATGAAACAAATAAAAATTCCAGGAAGTAAATAATTACCTTACGAGAAATCACTATGACAGAGCCGTAATGTCTGATAAGATTTGGGAAGCATTCTGAATCTCCTCTGTCTACTCCTTAGAGCATTTTGGAATTCTCCAGCAATCTCAACATGTCTGAACAAATATATTGGAAAAGCAACACTCTACAGAATGACAGAGCAGACTACATAGAATGATTCAGCTAGAGGCAGAGGAAAAAGGACAGAGAAGAGGGAGTTGCCTTTTGACAATGATTACTCTAGCAGAAGCTTCAGTTGCCCTTCTGTAGCTGAGCATCACTGAGACACCCCGGTCCGCCTCCACTACGGAACGCAAGAACTACTGGGAAATTCTTGTGCAGCAACCTATTTTAATACGTCTCTTCCTATGTTACAACTTTTGTGGGTTTTCTTTTCTCCAGATAATTTATTTGGGTTGATTACAGCTAACAAGTGGGAGAAATGAAGTCAACCTTCAGATTCTGGTCAATCAACAAAATGCTATAGATGCTGAACAAGAACTAAGCAATGTGAACTCTGAAGAGATGAGATATTTATGTCTAACTGGGCTCTGAGGAGTGGTCCAACCTTGGCCTGAGGCACATACCTTTTAAACATTGACTGATGTCACTTCTTTTTGAATTTTCCATAATTTTGTGACCTGTTCTGAAACTCCAAGAAGTTTTAACTTGAATATACGATCAAGTTTAACCCGTGTTGTGGAAATGTTTAAAAAATTAACCTTTCTGTCATCAAGTTAGAGTAACTAAGGAAATGTTGCAAAATTCTGCTTAGTTAACACGTACGCTAACAATATTTAAATTTTATTCAGTGCTGGCCATGATGGATTTTCCCTGTTACTCCAGCGTTCACAATGTCAGGTGAGGTTTAACAGAATTTTAAAGATCATTCTCACCCCTTTTAATGATCCTAAGAAAACTTAGCATATGGGTTTTCTTCTGTGTTTCTTATTTGCCTGGATGCCTCAAGTTACATCAGCTGAAGCTGTCCTTGGTTAAAGCTGGGATTCCAGTGCGTCCACGCTGGTTCAGTAAAACAGACATTACAGATCTGTATGGTGATGCCATTTCTGGAACAGCTTTGATTCGCAGGTCCATGATACAAGTTGTTTGCTTTTGTTTTTGTTTGATTCTCACAGCATATGAACATTTGTAGTGTGGGAGAAAAAAGTTTGTTTTTTTTTAAAAAAACAAGTAGAAAAGGTCTTGCCACTCTGGTGTTTGATATAGCTTGATTTTAAGAACAAAGTCGTCTTGCTTAATATCCACCTTTCTGCTCATGTGTCTGGGGTTTAATTTCATAGCTCTTTGGTGGTGATGGTCTCAAATATGTGAATACAAATTATAAATTGGTATTCACTTTTTGCTCTACCATTATGAAAGTGCCAGAGAAAATGGTGTCTATAAAATTATTTTGTGTTCGTGCTCCCTTCTCTTACATTTTTTTCTAACCTTGCTTCCATGTACAAGTAGATGTATTTTCACTCAAAAAAGGCTCAGTAGTCTTTTTTCAATGATTGAGAGTGGTGCTCAATCATGTACTCTTATCTCAATCTTCTTCCTGAAAAGAGCCACCATTGTCAGGATGAATTATAATCCTTCAAATATAAATGCTTCTACATAACAACAGATATTTCTGTATCTCTCAATCATTCAAGTATCTGTCTGTATAATATATCATATTTTGCTTTTTAAATATAAGTGATATTGTATTGCTTCTTGCTTTTTTTCACTTAACCAATAATTTGTTGTAGAGATTGTTTCTGTTTCTATGTGTAGAATGTCATATGTGTTAGACATGTACGTTTTGCTTGGTAGAAATTCAGATAATTTACAACTTTCCTGCTTCAGTCATTCATACAAGTACCTTATTATAAACATCTTTCATATCTGTGCAAATATATTTTCCCAAATAGGTACAAAGTTTTGAAAATTTTTGAATCTTTGCATGATATGTGAATAATATGCTGCTTTGGGAAACTTTTAATAGGCTAAGAAAAATTTCCCAGTAAAAGATATGTAACACTTAAAAGAATGTATCACATTGTCACAAAAAAATTTTTTTTTATCTTCAAGCTTCTCATTTTTTCTAATCTGGCAGTTAAGAAAAATTATATTCCACTATTTACTTTTCATTTTTACTGATCATTACTACCATTGAGCATCTTTTTCTAAGGTTTTTCAGTTCAGTTAAGTCTCTCAGCCATGTCCGACTCTTTGCAACCCCATGGACTGCAGCACGGGGCTTCTCTGTCCATCACCAGCTCCCAGTGTTCATTGTGCAGGTGGTACCATTCACCATCTCACCCTCCGTCGTCCCCTTCTCCTCCTGCCCTCAATCTTTCCCAGCATCAGGGTCTTTTCCAATGAGTCAGTTCTTCACATCAGGTGGTCAAATATTAGAGTTTCAGCTTCAGCATCAGTCTTTCCAATGAATATTCAAGGCTGATTTCCTTTAAGATGGACTGGTTGGATCTCCTTGCAGTCCAAGGGACTCTGAAGAGTCTTCTCCAACACCACAGTTCAAAAGCACCAATGCTTCAGCACTCAGTTTTCTTTATAGTTCAACTCTCACATCCATACGTGACCACTGGAAAAACCATAGCTTTGACTAGATGGACCTTTGTTGGTACAGTAATGTCTCTGCTTTTTAATATGCTGTCTAGGTTGGTCATAATTTTTCTTCCAAGGAGCAAGCGTCTTTTAATTTCATGGCTGCAGTCATCATCTGCAGTGAGCCCTCAAAAATAAAGTCTGGCACTGTTTCCATTGTTTCCTCATCTGTTTGCCACGAAGTGATGGGACCAGATGCCATGATCTTAGTTTTCTGAATGTTAAGCCTTAAGCCAATCTTTTCACTCTCCTCTTTCACATTCATCAAGAAGCTCTTTAGTTCTTCGCTTTTTGCCATAAGGGTGGTGTCATCTGCATATCTGATGTTATTGCTATTTCTACTGGCAACCTTGATTCCAGCTTGTGTTTCATCCAGCCGAGCAACTTGCATGATGTACTCTGCATATAAGTTAAATAAGCAGGATGACAATATACAGCCTTGATGTACTCTTTCCTGATTTGGAACCAGTTTGTTGTTCCATGTCCAGTTCTAACTGTTGCTTCTTGACCTGCATACAGATTTCTCAGGAGGCAGGTCAGGTGGTCTGATATTCCCATCTCTTGAAGAATTTTCCACATTTTGTTGTGATCCACACAGTTAAAGGCTTTGGCATAGTCAATAAAACAAAAGTATATGTTTCTCTGGAACTCTCTTGCTTTTTCAATGATCCAGCAAATGTTGGCAATTTGTTCTGGTTCCTCTGCCTTTTCTAAATCCACCTCAAACATCTGGAAGTTCATGGTTCACATACTGTTGAAGTCTGGCTTGGAGAATTTTGAGCATTACTTTACTATTGTGTGAGATAAGTGCAATTGTGTGGTAGTTTGAGCATTCTTTGGCATTGCCTTCTTTGGGATTGGAATGAAAACTGACCTTTTCCAGTCCTGTGGCCACTGCTGATGTTTCCAAGTTTGCTGGCATATTGAGTGCAGCACTTTCACAGCATCATCTTTCAGGATTTGAAATAGATCAACTGGAATTCCATCACCTCCAGTAGCTTTGTTCATAGTGATGCTTCCTAAGGCCCCCTTGACTTTGCATTCCAGGATGTCTAGCTTCAGTTGAGTGATCACACTATCATGATTATCTGTATCATGAAGATCTTTTTTGTATAGTTCTTCTGTTTTTTTCTTGCCACCTCTTCTTAATATCTTCTGCTTCTGTCAGGTCCATACCATTTCTGTCCTTTATTGAGCCCATCTTTGCATGAAATATTCCCTTGGTATCTCTTATTTTCTTGAAGAGATCTCTAGTCTTTCCAATTCTATTGTTTTCCTCTATTTCTTTGCACTGATCACTGAGGAAGGCTTTCCTATCTCTCCTTGCTATTCTTTGGAACTCTGCATTCAGATGGGTATGTCTTTCCTTTTCTCCTTTGACTTTTGCTTCTCTTCTTTACTCAGCTATCTGTAAGTCCTCGTCAGACAACTGTTTTGACTTCTTGAATTTCTTTTTCTTGGGGATGGTCTTGATCACTGCCTCCTGTACAATGTCACGAACCTCTGTCCATAGTTCTTCAGGCACTCTGTCCATCAAATCTAATCTTTTGAATCTGTTTGTCACTTCCACTGTATAATCATAAGGGATTTGATTTAGGTCATACCTGAATGGTCTAGTGGTTTTCCCTGCTTTCTTCAATTTAAGTCTGAATTTGGTTGTAAGGTGTTCATGATCTGAGCCACAGTCAGCTCCCGGTCTTGTTTTTGCTGACTGTATAGAGCTTCTCCATTTTTGGCTGCAAAGAATATAATCAACCTGATTTCAGTATTGACCATCTGGTGATGTCCACGTGTAGAGTCTTGTCTTTTGTTGTTGGAAGAGGTTATTTGCTAAGACCAGTGCATTCTCTTGGCAAAACTCTGTTAGCTTTGCCTTGCTTCATTCTGTACTCCAATGCCAAGTTTGCCTGTTACTCCATGTAGCTCTTGATTTCCTACTTTTGCATTCCAGTCCCCTATAATGAAGATGACATCTGTTTTGGGTGTTATTTCTAGAAGGTCTTGTAGGTCTTCATATAACCATTCAACTTCAGCTTCGTCAGCATTACTGGTTGGGGCATAGGCTTGGATTACTGTGATATTGAATGGTTTGCCTTGGAAACAAACAGAGATAATTCTGTCATTTCTGAGATTGTGTCTAAGTACTGTGTTTCAGACTCTTTCATTGACTCTGATAGCTACTCCATTTCTTCTAAAGGATTCTTGCCCACAGTAGTAGATATAATAGTCATCTGAGTTAAATTCACCCATTCCCGTCCATTTTAGTTTGCTGATTCCTAAAATGCCAATGTTCACTCTTGCCATCTCCTGTTTGACCACTTCCAATTTGCCTTGGTTCATGGACCTAACATTCCAGGTTCCTATGCAATATTGCTCTTTACATCATCAGACTTTACTTCCATCACCAATCACATCCACAACTGGGCATTGTTTTAGCTTTGGCTCCATCTCTTCATTCTTTCTGGAGTTATTTCTCCACTCTTCTCCAGTAGCATACTGGGCACCTACTGACTTAAGGAGTTCATCTTTCAGCATCCTATCTTTTTGCCTTTGCATACTGTTCATGGGATTCTCAAGGCAAGAATACTGAAATGGTTTGCCATTCCCTTCTCCAGTGGACATCATTTTGTCAGAACTCTCTGCCATGACCTGTCCATCTTGCGTGGCCCTACGTGGCATGGCTCCTAGTTTCATTGTGCTAGACAAGGGTGTGGTCCATCTGATCAATTTGGTTAGTTTTCTAGGGTTCTTAGCGACGTGTTAGTGAATCAATTATTCAGTTCCTTTGCCTAATTGTTTGACTGGTGTTTTTTTTGCATAAAGATATACAGGGTTTTGCAAATATTGTGCACAGGACTTCTTTGATATTTATTTGTAAATAATTTCCCCAATCTACCATTTTACTTTTAAATTTTTTTATAATATATTTTGTTGTAAAGCAATTTTAAAATTGGAAGCAATATATTGCCCTAAGCTTTTTCCTTGTGGATTTAGGTTTGTGTTTTGCTTTAGAAAAGGTGATTTTTTACCACTGAACCACCAGAGAAGCCATATATTTTACATCTTAAGAGATAATTTCTTAAAATTTATCATTTAAAATGTTACCCATTGATCTGAATGCCGAGCTTCACTAAGTTTGTCAGAAGGTTGCCCACCTCCCCTGCCCGCCCCACCCTTGTTACTCCTGAAAGCCAGCTAAGACCTCTTTCTCATTTGATTTCTTTTTAGGGTAGATATTGGGAGGCTTAGACATGCACTTACCTGAATTCCTTTTCTGCTGAAGGGAGTCATGTGACTGAGTTTTTGCCTGGGCAATGCTGGTAGAAGTTCGTGAATGGGCATTTCTACAAAAGATTTTTCTACAGGTCAAACTAACACTCCCCTTTTGGCCTTTGCTCTGTCGTGTTCTTCCTACTTAGAACATGAAGGTGAATTTGAAGGTGCAAATATCTTCTAGCCATGTGTGACAGAAATGCTTCAAGAACAGGGTAACAGAAGGAAGAAGACAGCCTCACTAAAACACGGTTTTCAGTGCTGATTATTAACCATAATTTGTTTAATCTTATAGTAGGTTTCTGTTAAATGCAACTGAATACAATTTTAACTATTAGAAGTACAAGCCAGATTCGAATGTATTTCCCTAATTCTGTTTTTAGCTTTTCTCTGTTTCCTTTCTATTGTTTTTATTCCTACACTAACACTATAATTAATATGTAATTCATACAGATTATGTACATGTATTTTTTAGTATCTGGAAAGACATAACCTTATCCTATGTTCTTTATCCAATTTTTCATAAACTTTTATGCTTTCATTTGATTATTAAATTTATTATTTTGTCATATTTCCTAAATAATCCTTAGATGTGATACATATTAAACATTATTGAATGTTTATCTGTTTTGTTTTTGTATCTAAAGTGATCAGGTTGTTCCCAGGTTTAGTGTAGCAAATTAAAATATCAGATGATCTACTTTGAATGGTCTTGAATCACAGAACTAATTGGTCATGGAGTACTTTTTAATTTTAATGCATTTTGATAAAATATATAAAATTGTACAACTCCTGTTTATGACTAACATTAGATTGTGGTTTTCTTTCTTTTTCTATCATTTTCTGGCACAATACCATGGTTATTTAGGTCTCAGGAAGTGATTTGGGTATTTTTCCATTGTTTTCTCTGGAATATTTTGTATAAGTTGGGAATTATCTGTTCTTGAACGTTTGGCAGAACTTGTTCATAAACTATTTAGGTGTTATGTGTAGGCTTAGCTCTTCAACTTCAAGGGTAGAATTTTTATTTAGAATGCATCCTTCAAGCATCTTATATAATTACAATTTCAATGTTGTTAAGTTGTTGATTTTACCATTTATACTTCATAATTCCCAGATAAACAAAATAAAATGATTAAGTAGATATAAATTTTATGGATTAACATTTATTAATAAAAGATAGCACTGAGCTTTTGAGTTTAAGTAATAAAAGGAATCCCTTATCACAAAGTAGAATTTCTTTTAAGAAAGTATTTTTTTATTTTATTAGTCCTTTCTAAGTAAAAGTACAAATTCTAAATTTTATTTATAACAGTCACAATATGTTTAAAATAATACTTATTTAATGGTGATAATATTGAAATCATCAAGTAAGTACCCTGACAAAGAAAGAAAAATGTAAATTTTAGTATTATATAATATCTCACAATATTATTTCTTATGATTATAGACATTTTCTATAAATGCAATTTTGAATCAATAACAGACAAATGACCTATTGCTTCTTAAAAAAGTAGGCGCCTCTTTATCTTCTAAAAATACTGAGCACAAAAACACATTTTATTTCCAAATAGCAAGCATATTCATAGTTCAAATTCAACCTATTATTAGTAACACCATTGAAAGTCACTCAGTCTTGTCTGATTCTTTGTGACTCCATAGACTAAACAGTTCAGGGAATTCTCCAGGCCAGAAAACTGGAGTGGGCAGTTGTGACCTCCAGGGGATCTTCCCAACCCAGCGATCGAACCCAGGTTACCCGCATTGCAGGCAGATTCTTTACCAGTTGAGCCACATGGGAAGCCATTAACACTATTACCAGGACTCTTAAGAGCTTTGAAGGTAAAAATTCTCATTTTGAATATATTTCATAGTAATATTTCATATAGCATTGTATTCATCCAGAATTGAAAAGCCATACATTTAGACAATCAGAATCAATGATAATCATTCACTTATCTGGGGGATTTTTTTTCAAAAATAAATACATGTATTGGTATGGACTGAATTGTGTAATTTATTTGATGAAGCCCTAGCTTCCAGTATGATGGTGTTTGAAGATGGAGCCTTTGGAAGAAAATTTGATCATGAGAGTAGAGCCCTCTCAATGGGCTTGCAGCTGCTGCTGCTGCTAAGTCGCTTCAGTCGTGTCTGACTCTGTGAGACCCCATAGACGGCAGCCCACCAGGCTCCCCCGTCCCTGGGATTCTCCACGCAAGAACACTGGAGTGGGTTGCCATTTTAATGCTCTTATAAGAAGAGATGTGAAATACACGACCTCTCTGTCATGTGAAGACACAGCCAGAACATGGTCATCTTCCAGCCCAGAAGAGGATACTCACCAGTCGCTGAATCTGGTCTGCTGACACCTTGGTCTTAGATTCTCAGCCTTCAGGATCGTGAGAATAAATGTTTGCTGTTTAAGCATCCAGTTCATCAGCTTGAGCTGATAAGGGCAAACATTCTCAGAACACCCTCCTCACATGCACGAGCACACACACACTCACATCCATAATACGTGATTGGAAAGCACCTCAAACTCAATATAGCTTTAAATTAGATAAATTTTATGTTATCAAGGCTAACATCCCCATGTCTGCATTTGAAAATCAATTGATCTAAATTAAACTGAAGTCATCATCAGTAATATTTCAAACAAGCAAATTTAAAGCCCAAATAGAATTTTATAATGTTTAAAATTAAAAAAAGCCCAAATTTATTTTTAAAAGTCCATACAAGAATATCAGACTGTAATAATTTAAATCACCTTAATGTTTTTAAGTCACCTATTATATACATTGACCTGCATACCCAGGATATACATTTATAATAAATGTGATATGTAATATATAAGTAACAGAGGTGAATGGTATCATAAATTTGCCCCCAAAACTAGTTTATTTGAAAGTCTTTAAAAATCCAGTAAAGATTATGATTATGTTTTATTTTTTGTTTGTTTTACTTTAAAAAATATAAATAGCTTCTTATACAGAAACATTTTAAAAATTAAAGTTAACTATTTCTTTCCTTTTCAGCTCATCAAGGTTTATTGTCTCTTTGTTTTGTTTCATTTTTAAACTGTAGAACTAACTGCATAGTACATGAAAAAAAAAAATTAAGGACCCAGGAAAGTCATGTTTCTCTATGAATGCTTTGCAGTATCCATCATTATATTCTATTATGTGGGTGTTAGTCACTCAGCCGTGTCTGACTCTTTGTGACCCCATGGACTATTGTTTGTCAGACTCCTCTGTCCGTGGGATTCTCCAGGCAAGAATACTGGAGTGGGTTGCCATTTCCTTCTCCAAGGGATCTTCCTGACCCAGGGATAGAACCTGGGTCTCCAGGATTGCAGGCAGATTCTTCACCATCTGAGCCACCAGGGAAGCACTGAATTACTTTAGTATAAATAATTGCAAATTTAGAAAAGCAAGAAACTTCCAAAATTATCTTGCAATATTGCTTTAAAGCACCCACTTTTAAACTGAGAGGGAAAAAAAATCTCAGATTTATGCTCTTTTACTGACATTTTGTCATACTTGACATGGTAGCAAGTTGTCTCACTTAAGTGCAACACATATCTGTGAAAAAGGTATTTTTTATTTTCTCAGACTTACTAAGTTTATTAATTTAATTTTTTTTTTTTTACATTTTTAAACTTTTTCTTAGACCTTACTGGTTCTAGAATACATATTACAGGGAGAGACTTCCTGGGTAGTCTTGGGGTATGGCTGATTGACAAACAAGTTCATGACAGTTTCAGCTGAACAGCAAAGGTACTCAGCCATCACATACCTGTATCCATCCTCCTCTAAGCTCCCCTCCCATCCAGGCCGCCACATAACACTGAGCAGGGTTCCCTGTGCCCTGAAGCAGATCCTGTGGTTATCCATTTTAAATACAGTAGTGTGTACATGACTATCCCAACTCCCCAACTAGCCTTCCCCCCATCTTTCCCCCAGGCAACCATAAGTCCATTCTCTAAGTCTCTCAGACTTACTTTAAAATGGGGAAACATGAGGCTTGGAGACTCTTAGGATTACTTAAATAATAGATCTGAGTTTTATCAGTTAAAGCCTCCTTATTTTAAAATCAGGTTTTCTTACCACTAAATCTGCAAGGATTCTCAGAAAGACTCATTAGCTCCTTCTTGCCACTGAAGCTGGTGAAAATGAAGTAGCTGTTCCTCACAGAGGGGAGGATCTCTGGGCTTGGTTTCCACGTGGAAGATTGGGCTACATGAGACTTGAGAAATGAGGGTTGTTGTTTAAATGAATTTCAAGGTTAGTCCAAACACTGAATGAAATGTAAAGTTTTTTTTCTTCTCAGTCCACCATCAAAGATTTTTGTTCCCATATTTTGTTTTTAAACTGCAGGTCTAAAGGCATAGTGTTGGAAAAAAATTGAAAAAGACACCCCTCCCCCCTGCCCACCGCACACACAGAGAGAGATAGAGAGACATAGAAAGAAACAGAGAGAAAAAGACAGGCAGAGGACAGACAGAGATGGAGCTGACACCCCTTCATCGTCTTTTGTGAGATTCTCACAAGGCCCGCTTCCCAGCCTGTGATTACTGCCTCCTAAGAGTAAGATGCAGTGTGACAAGAACAATTTACTCCTGTGAATAACAGCTGAAGGCAGGCACTTAGCTCCCTTATCTACAACAGGAAAACAACAGTGCATTCTCTTTGCAATTTTGGTAGTTTGTTTATTTCAAAGTTATGCTAATTTGATTCCTGGTAAGGTTGCACAGGTTTCTTCTTTTGTGAATTTCCTTTTTTATTTTTTGCATTTTTTTTTTTTTTTACTGTTGTTTTAGTGGTTTTGATTTCTTCGAGCCACAAACACCATTAAATTCTTATTACTTGCCTAATGCTGTGATAGGTTTTGCCTGCTGGCTTCTCCAGGGAGCGGAGGCTGACTGTGTGGGTTTGCTAGGGACCAGGGTCCAGCCTCTAAGAAATACAAATGGAAACTGGCTGCAGTCCTCAGAGAAGCCTTCAGACAGTGACCCTGATCTGACATCCCCGGGAAAGGAAAGTGGGTGGGAGTTAGGTTGAAGGACTCTGACCACGATCCCAGAGCTGACAGTCTAGACCATGCCAACGAGGAGCTCCAGGACCCAGACAGCTGGTCGAGGTGTCATATGGGGGCAGGTCCTGGCATCAGTTCCGTGCTGAGAGCCTGGCTCTGCCCTGAGGCTGAGGCAGCCCCCAGGGACCACCTCTGGAGGAGACTCAGAGATGCGAGTTTGATCCTGGAGTCAGGAAGATTCCCCTGGAGAAGGAAATGGCAACCTACACCAGTATGCTTGGCTGGGAAAATCCCATGGACAGAGGAGCCTGGCGGGCTACAATCCATGGGGTGACAGAGTCAGACACACTTGAGCAGGTATGCCACGTCACACCAACCTTAGACCTGGATTCTCCCAATGCCCATCCTTCACTTTCTTGTTCTGACTACAGCTGTATTCCTAATACCCACATCTTCCTAATTGCTCATCACAATTTGATTGATTACAGTTGCAGAAGTCCTGACGATTCCTCCATTTGATGGGATGAGGGGGACCAACTGGAGGAACAAAATTCATTTCTAGTGGAGTCATAGATTTCCCAAAAAAGAAAGTTGAAAACATAAATGAATGTTACATTTCTAAACTGTCTTTGATATCAGGGTCTAAAGCTCTTGGTAGAGAAAGATTGAAAAATATTTTGGTTTCTAATTTTTCCATGCCAAGCTGAAGTTACATTTGTCTTTATGTCAATCAAATTTATACTCATTCATGAATTCTCTCTTTCATCTGTTTATTGTTTTTCCAAGCAAAATGTTATTAGGCAGTAACTAAGTGTTAAATTAATTTTTTAGGTGTCAGGGATTAGAAGATAAGTAACATTCAGTCTCTGTCATTAAGAATCTTTAAGTTTGGTGAAAGACATAGACAAATAGAGAGACTATTATTATTAGACATAGACACATAAAGAGACTGTTATTGGGTTTCCCTGCTGGCTCAGTGGTAAGTAATCATATGTTGGATTCCTGGGTCCAGAAGATCCCCTGGAGAAGGAAATAGTATTCATTCAGTAATCTTGCCTGGAGAATCCTGTGGACAGAGGAGCCTGGTGGGCTAGTGTTCATGGGGTCACGGAAGATTCAGACACAACTTAGCAACTAAACAGCAACAGTTATGAATATTACTATTATATGGGAAAGCCAGTGATAGAGATATGGTTAGTTGCCATAAGGGTATACTAAGGTCAGATTCCCCAAATTGAAGGATGTGGTTAGAAACTCTACCTTTAAAGAAAATGTCACCGGTTACTTTTGGTGTGCTTAGCTTAAACACAGGGATGTGTGAAAGCAGCAATATTTGTGAAGAGAAAAGCCAGAGAATGATCTAATCCTGAGCGTCTTTCAAATTCTTAACATATGGTACCCACAGCACACCCTCTCAGTTTCACCAGATATGATCCCAAAGAATGAACTCAGAAAACTTGGATTCCGGAAATGGCTCTGTGCCTCTCTTCTGCTGGGGGTCACAGGATTCGGTCCAGCCTGGGAGGTGATGCTGACTAGCTTTGGCAGTTTATAAAACAGAGCCCACTTGAAGATAATAGAGGTTAATGCTCATTTTGCCTAACATAGTTGTGAAAATACAAATTATGATATGATATTTTAAAAGTGTATAGGTACCATGAACACATTTGCAAATTTGTATAAAAAACAGAAAATTCTTATTTTTCTGCAGTAGCAAGGCATGCTTTCTTGCCAGAATATGAATATTTTCTCTCTGTCTGAAGATCTATGTCTAATCACAGTTATCAAATTTTACCTTGTGGTTTATATGAGCAACTGGATATTTTAAGTTCAATTCTAATTAAGATATTGGATGACATTTGAAAAAAAGAGTAAAATCAGTTACTATTCTGTCAGAAAAACCATCCAGTGTTTTCCTGTTGATAAATCCAGACAATTAAGTTGTTTCTTTGTGTATTTCAGACGACTCTGGTACCATCAAGGCACTTATAAAATGCCTGATTAGTTTTATTACGTTTAACCTCTTACCAAGGAGCACAGTTATGCCCTAGTACCAGAGTCAGAGGAGGCATTGAGCTCTTAGAAGAAAATTCTCTCCTCTGAAGTTTTGGAGATTAAATATGTTCTTGTCACAGTGACTGAGAAACGGCCTTTTATATGTTCCTCCTAACAGCTTCAAGAGATGTTTGATTCTCTAAAATTGAACAAAAGGGAGCCTAAACATCATCTTTCTCTCTCCTGTCTCATTATGAGTTTCTCTGACTTTCCAACGTGTTCTTCAGGATCCTCAAATTAAAGTCAAACTCATGTCTAGCATGTCATATGATCAGAGAGCTAGGACTCTTCAATGTTCCCATGGACTAACACTCCAGCCCACAATTAGACAATCTAGGAAAGACTGATTTTTAACCTGAGTCCCTTTAGTCCCAACTTTAGTTGGTATTGAAAAGTCTCACTTTATTATTACTTTAGAATTGTATATGTGATTGTATGGATCCTAAGAAGTTCAGAGGGAGAGAGTTTCACCCTCTGTAAACTCAGACGTCATCACATAGAAATTTTTACTAGCACTTTCCCTAACCAGCTTGGGTCATTTTTTTAGATCTTTTTCTCACGTCCACCCTGTTCCCTCAGTCTGGTTTGCCTGGATCTGTAGTTTCTTGGTGGAGGTTTTCTGCTGTTGTTGCATTTTTGTTTATATGGCGAGCGTCCATTCCACAGTGTAGCAGAGTGGAAATCAGAATGAGCAGAGAATCGAGAGCAGCCCTGGCTTTGTCATAAATAGCCATGCCCTTAGGCAAAACATTGAACTTAGGTTTATATGCCAAGATTGGTGCATTATGAAGGTTATTTTGTTTAACTTCTTATTCAAACATGAATCAGCTTGTTCTTGTTTTCCTCAGCTGCAAGTTAACTTGAACAATTGTATTTATGGCATAAGAAAGCTGGGGGAGCTGGAATAAGATGCTGTGTGCAGAGCTCTCAGGGTGCTGCCTGACACCTAAAGAGTCTCTCACACGTGTTAGACATTGTACTGTGGTGAGGTGGAGACGGGGCATGCCTGCATCTAGGCGGTCAGGAAGGATGAGGATGCGGGTAAGATCAGCCAGGAAGAGTGTGCAGAATCAGCCAAGACCCCAGAATGACACAGGCTGATTCCCCAGTCAGTGGCTGCTGTCGCTATTTCTACTGAAATTAATAAAATAAAAACTTCAGTTCATCAGTCACACCAGCTGCATTTCAAGTGCCTGGCATTCTCGTGGGTTCAGTAACAATGTAGACATGGAACATTTTCATCATCACAGAAAGTTCTGTGGGAAGCAGTTATCTAGAAGGTGTTCATTCTTTACATGTAAGCTCCTGCTCTATTTTTGAAATTTCTGTAACCTTAGGTGGTGACAAAGATTGGTGAGACTAATGAAATAAATATTTTTAAAATGGTTCTTTTTAAAAATATTTGTGTATTTGTTTGCATCAGGTCTTAATTGCCGCATGCAGGATCTTTTAGTCACAGCACACAAGCTCTTAGTTGTGGCATGTGGGATCTAGTCCCCCGACCAGGGACTGAAGCCAGACCTGCGTTGGGAGCGCAGAGTCGTAGCCACTGGGCTACCAGCGAAGTCCCTAAAAAATATTTCTGGCCTTTCTGATCATCTAAACCAAAAGATGTAGAAGATAATCTACCCAATTGCAATTTTTTCCAGTTTTATTCAGATATTATTGACAAATAGAAACTATTTAAGTTGTACACATGATGTTTGGTTATATATGATTTGCAAATAATGGTCACAATCAAGCTATGAACACATCCATTTCCTCACTTAGTTGCCATTTTTTGGTGGTAAGAAGACAAGATCTACTCTGTTAGCAAATTTCAAGTATAAATACACATTATCAACTGCAATCACTCTGCTGCACTTTAGGTCCCCAGAACTTTCATCTTATAACTGGAAGTTTGAACACTGCAACTAATATCTCCCGTTTCCCCACCATTTAGTCCTTAGTAACTACTATATACTCTGCTTCTGGCAGTTCTAGCTTTTTAGATTCCACATACATGTGAGACCATACAGTATTTGTCTTTCTGCGTCTGGCTTATTTCACTGAGTATGGCATCCTCCAGGTTCATCCATGTTGTTGCAAACAGACTGTCCCTCTTTCATGTGGTTGAAAAATAGCCTAATCTGCATATATACATGTATGCAAATTTTATGTGTATACATACATATATGGATATATGCATATGCAGATATGTGTATACAGATACATAGATACATATATAGGTATAGGTATCATATTTTCTTTATCCATTCATCCATTAATGAACTTTCAGTTTGTTTCCATGCCTTGGCTATTGTGAGTAATCCAGTGGTTCATGTTGTTAGTGTCTGGCTTGGCAGTCAAATCAACCCTTTGGGTGACAGCATAAAAACTAGCACAGTTGTCTGATATTAAGCCTGATGCTTTTCCACCTGTTATCTCCCCCTGGTGTTTCCCTGATACACTTAGATGCACACAGTGTCCTTCTGATGCAGCCGCCTTCAGTTATGAAGCCTATTGTCCAACACTGTAAGTGTGTGCTCAGTCATGGCTGACTCTTTGCAAGCCCACCAGGTTCCTCTGCCCGGGGGATTTTCCAGGCAAGAATACTGGAGTGGGTTGTCATGTCCTTCTCCAGGGGTTCTTCCTAAATCATGGATCAAACCCCCGTCTCCCACATTGGCAGGTGGATTCTTTACCACTGCACCACCTGGGAAGAGCTGTGTCAAATATTTCCCTAAGTATAATTGAAATGGGGTATAAATCATTACCTTTCCTTTTTCTACCTGAAAAAAAGCCTCAAGACAATGGCTTCATGGTCCTGTCCTCTTTGTATTTTCCTCCTCCTATTTTGCATTATGTCAATAGTAAAAACTGTTGAATGCTTTTGTTTGCTGAAGTTTTGACAACACTGTGGATTTATCATCCATCATGCCAGAGGATCAAATTAACACAATCAAACGGTATTGTAGGCACTCTGAAGTAGAAAATTCCTTTCCAGGGACAATCATAGTTTCTTTCCAAGACACTGCTTCCTCCCTCTTCTTCTGCCAGTCTCTTTCACTTGACAAACCTTTGCTTATTTTTTTCCTCTAACTGACATTTTGATGATATGTGTGATTCATGTGATGCTAATAATAGTTTTTATATTCAGCTCATTTTAGCCTCTTTATACTTACATAAGCAGAAAATTGCTATATTTGTATAAAAACAGTTCTACAGAATTATCTGTGAACTTAGAGAATTATGATGTCAATTTCACACGAAAAATGTCACCGTTGGATTATTCCTGCCATCCTACCAATCATCCTCTGAGATGTCATTTCATGGTAAGAGAGGAAAATGGTGTTCTTAAAAACAAAACACAAGAAGAAGCAAACCAGCATCTATACCTCAAAAAACAAAACAAAACCGTGACACCGGTCAAATGCCTCAGGACTAGCTAATTACAGAAGAGACTTGGCATTTGTTCTCACAGGAAAATGTATCACGTCAAGAAAACTATTGTTGAAAACACTAAAGTGAGGAACTTCCCCAGTGGTTCAGTGGTTAAGAATCCGCCTTGCAATGCAGGAGTCACAGATTCAATCCCTGGTATGAGAATTAAAATCCCACATGCACGAAACAACCAAACCCACGTGCTACAACTAGAAAATCCATGTGCCACAAGGAAAGGCCCCACGAGCTGCAAGTCAGACCTGATGCAGCCAAATAAATAGCTATTAAAAAACACCAAAGTGATTTATAGCATTCCTGTCTCTCTATGCTCAATAAACGCTTCTCGACGAACTAACAGATGCCAGTTTTTATGCAAAAGTACTTTTTAAGAAATGTAAATGTATGACAATTGTAGCAAAACATCTCTGTAGTCTTGATGCTAGGAGCCAATATTTTATGTTCATCAAGTATTCTTAGACTCTACAATGGAATATGAAATTTGAAAGAAAGAAAGAGTCATCAGTTGTGTCCTCCTCTTTGCGACTCTGTGGACTGTAGCTCTCCAGGGTCCTCTGTCCTTGGAAGTTCCCAGGCCAGAATACTGGAGGGTGTTGCCATCTCAGAAGGAAATTTGAAGTGGAATTTTAACTTTCCTTTGGGATTTTATGGACTTCCCTGGTGGCTCAGATGGTAAAAGTGCCTGCCTTCAATGCAGGAGACCCAGGTTTGATCCCTGGGTTGGGAAGATCCCCTGGAGAAGGAAATGGCAACCCACTCAGTACTCTTGTCTGGAAAATCCCATGGACAGAGGATTCTGGTAGGCTACAGTCCATGGGGTCACAAACAGTTGGACACGGCTGAGCAACTTCACTTGGGATTTTATTTTTAAAAATAAAAGTCTTAAAAAGCAGTTCCATTTTATTGTGTCACCTTTAAAAAGTATATCATAAATATGATCAATATGGTAATTAATTAGAAAATTATATGTATGTTCCACTATGTGCCTTACACCTATTCAAGTCATTGTAAAAAAGAAATGAAATAGGGATTTCTCTGGTGGTTCGGCAGCTAAGACTTTGCCTCCCAATGCAGGTGTGGGTTTGATCCTTGGTCAGGAAGCTAAGATCCCACACGCATGTGTGTGTTAATTGCTCAGTCGTGTCTGACTCTTTGCAACCCCATGGACTCATCTGTCCATAGAATTCTCCAGGCAAGAATACTAGAGTGGGTTATTATTCCCTTCTTCAGGGGATAAGCCACCAGGGAAGACCCCACATATCTCATGACCAAAAAACCAAAACATAAAACAGAAATAATATTGTCAAAAATTCAATAAAGACTTTAAAAAAGGTCTACATCAAACATAAATAAATGATACAAAATGAAGATCCTGATCTCTGCATTCAATAATTTTGCACAAACCCCAAAACGAAAAAAGTCATTTAGTCATGTCCAACTCTTTGCAGCCCCATGGACTGTACCCACCAGATTCCTCTATTCCTCTGTCCATGGGATTTCCCAGGCAAGAATACTGGAGTGGGTAGCCATTCCCTCCTCAAGGGGATCTTCCTGACCCAGAGATCAAACCCGAGTCTCCTGCATTGCAGGGGGATTCTTTATCAACTGAGCTGCCAGAGGAGCCCACACTCAAACCCAAAAAAATGTTTCAAAAAAATAAAAATTGAACATAAAGTGTGTAAGAAAATAATTTGTAAACTACTTAAAGATACACCATTATTATTTTTAATATTCATTAAAATTGTCTGAGAAGGATGTATGGAGGATTTGGTGCCTAATATAGACCTCAAGGAAGTGTTAAGATTTGGATGAAAGTCTACAAAATATGTGAAAAGGTTTAGCTGATGAGAGACAAAGAATTAGTTATGTAAAACATCTAAGAACCAAAAAAAAAAAATTAAAAAATCATAAAATATCATAACATTTGTAAACAAAATTATGTTTACAAGAATTGGCATTCTAATGTATGTATGCAAAGGAAAATGAATTTTATTTTGGCTGTTTAGTTCCAAATAAAGGAAATTCATGTAATTCACAATGATATAATGGTTATTGATAAAACAAACTGGGAAGAATTATTTCTATCCCTCTGAGTATTTAACCTTATCATAAACATTTTCATACATAATGCAATGTGGACACAAATTATTTTTATGTCATCCAGTTTGCCTTTGTGAGAAGTCTTCTTTGCCACACGTGGGTCCTGTTGGTTCCTTGTCATGAAGTTTTGCCAGTTTACTTTTTTGTTGTTGTTCAGTTGTGAAGTCTTATCCAAGTCTGCCACTCCCTGGACTGCAGCACGCTAGGCCTCCCTGTCCTTCACCATCTCCTGGAGTTTGCTCAAACTCACGTCCATTGAATCAGTGATGCCATCCAGCCATCTCATCCTCTGTCATCCCCTTTAAGACTAGACGTGTCTGCAGAAGAAAGTTTCAATGGTTGTATGTTTTGATGTTCTTATACATTCACATATATCAGGGGATGTGGGGAAACAGGGCCTGATGTTACTGTCAGGGACCTACTTTGACTGACAAGAGATAGAATTAGCTGACTTGACAGTTATTAGTTCGGCTAATTCTGTCTCATATTATCAATAAAAATTAAAAGTAAACATCAGAGAGTCACAGTCGATGCAACCATTTCTAATACTGGGATGAATTATTAACAACAGCAAACGGGTATAAGGGGGAGACTTCATTGATAATAAATGAAATCAATCCTTAAAAGAGCTGTGTATTCAACGCTGAGAACTAGTACATTCATGCATGTTTACTGGCTGAGAATCTGTACGTGCTGAAAATCCAAAAGGATATTTTCTGCTGAGATGAGAAGAAAGTGCAGTCCTCCGAGGGTGACTCCCCATGAACACAGCCCCAGGGGGGCTGCGGCGGGGTGCACAGTTGAATGGACTCTGATGGCTAACCTCAGAACTAGGAGAATCCGCCAGAGAGACAGAAGGCTGAGTCCTGGTCTGGGAGGGTGCCCTGCTTTATTAGGGCTGCCAAACACAGCAACACAAACAAAAACAACAGAAGTCTGTTGTCTTATGGTCTGGAGGCCAGAAGGCCAAGATCACGGTGTCAATAGATGTGCCTCCTTCCCCTGTTTGGAAGGGAGACTCCGTGTCATGCCTGCTCCCTAGCTTCTGGCGGCTTGCTCACAACTTAGAGTTTCCTTGGCTGGTAGATACACCACCCGGCCTTCACGTTTACACGGAGGTCCCTGTGGGTCTGGGTCCAAACGACCCCTTTTTATAAGGACACCAGTCACATTGGAACAGGGACCTACCCCACTCCAGGATGACCTCATCTTAATAAGTTACATCTGCAATGACCCTGTTTCCAAATTAGTCAGATTTTGAGGCTCTGGAATTTAGGACCTCCCTATATGGATTTTGGGGGCTTCCCTGGTGGTTCAGGTCGTAAAGAATCCGCCTGCAGTGTGGGAGACCTGGGTTCGATCCCTGGATTGGGAAGATCCCCTGGAGGAGCACATGGCAACCCACTCCAGTATTCTTACCTGGAGAATCCGCATGGACAGAGGAGCCTGGTGGGCTACAGTCCATGGGGTCACAAAGAGTCAGACACGACTGAGCAACAAAGCACTGCACAAGGGATTTTGGGGGATACACTTCAACCCATAACACAGGGGAATGGGAGATGAGATCCACAGGGCACCAGCTCCATAGATAAGAGAATAGACTTGGGGAGAGAGTCCCCCTTTACCTTTTCCCTGTCACTCCAAAGAGATCACTGGAGAAAGCAGTGGTACCCCAGTCCAGTACTCTTGCCTGGAAAATCCCATGGAAGGAGTAGCCTGGTGGGCTGCAGTCCATGGGGTCACACTGAGTCAGACACAACTGAAGCGACTTAGCAGCAGCAGCAGCCAAACAGACCACAGACACCCTGGTAAACAGACTCCATTTACCAGCCCAGCATCAAGTAGAGGTGGCTGAGTGTATTAGTTTATTATTGTTGCTATAACAAATTACCAGAGATTTGTGGCTTGAAATAGAACAAATTTATTGTTGCTTTAGTCATTGGAAAAGACCCTGATGCTGGGAAAGATTGAAGGCAAAAGGAGAAGAGGGTGGTAGAGGAAGAGATGGTTGGATGGCAACACTGAATCAATGGACATGAACTTGGGCAGTTTATGGGGCTACAAAGAATTGGATATGACTTAGCAACTGATCAACAACAACGCTACTTGTGGGGATCCATAATCTTGATGTTATTACTCAATATTTTGTATTTCTGATTTTGTGCCACTAAACATGAAATTGAAAAAGATTTCTAAGCCTTCCTTTGGGAGTTTGTATTTCCAAAAATAGAACAATACTTCTAAAGCAACTCCATTTTGGGAAGTAGCACCTTTAGGTAAACAAACAAATAAATATATCAAATAAGACTTCAGTTCAGTTCAGTCACTCAGTCATGTCCAACTCTTTGCGACCCCATGGACTGCAGCACATCAGGCCTCCCTGTCCATCACCAACTCCTGGAGCTTACTCAAACTCATATTCATTGAGTTGGCGATGCCATCCCACCATCTTATCCTCTGTCATCCCCTTCTCCTCCTGCCTTCAATCTTTCCGAGCATCAGGGTCTTTCCAAATGAGTCAGTTATTTGCATCAGGTGGCCAAAGTATTGGAGTTTCAGCTTCAACATTAGTCCTTCCAATGAATATTCAGGACTGATTTCCTTTAGGATGAGCTGGTTGGATCTCCTTGCAGTTCAAGGGACTCTCAAGAGTCTTCTCCAACACCACAGTTGAAAAGCATCAATTCTTCGGCACTCAGTTTTCTTAGTGTTAAATTAATTAGGGAATTTATATTGTGGTTCACCATGTGCCTGTAGTTAAGTTGCCAAGTCATGTCTGACTCTTTGCGACATCATGGACTATAGCCTGTCAGGGTCCTCTGTGCATGGGATTTTCCAAGCAAGAATTCTGGAGTAGGTTGTCATTTCTTTCTCCAGGGGCTCTTCCTGACTCAGGGATTGAACCCATGTCTCCTGTCTTGGCAGGCGGATTCTTTACCACTGAGCCACCTGGGGAAGACCCAGTCACTGGAGTAGTGTATCTTAAAGTATAATATAGGCCTGAGTTCTGGATATAGGTTAGTAATTTACATCTCACTGACATCTGTTTTTTACCACCTTTGTTTTCACTGATGTGTGAGGACCCAACATTATTAAAGTAAAAGATTTAAAAGCTCCAGTGACAATGTAATTTACTACTTGCTCAAGAGGAATTACCTATATTTTGGATATTATGATCAAAATTTAAATTATTTATACTTTCATATTTTTCCAAATGAATATTAGCATATATTTCCCAAATTAAATATTTAAGATTATAGAAAAGATAATATTAGGCTTTCCAAAGCTATCATTTCATTGGAACCAGAGCTAAAAAAGAGAAGAGGTGATTTTTTTTCCTTGGTAATTCTGAATTATTTTGGAACTTGATTTTTATTAGTTTCATTAATATTATTATATCCTATATCATTGGGTTGATTTTATTGTTCTTAGTATCTTAGCCAAGAACAACCAATGTTGTTAAGAGAGGGCAAGGGTGTGCTTTTAAAGTTTGCATCTTCGTGGGGAAGAGAGTGTCAGAGTCAGAATATGCTGTTGGTGATAACGAGGAAATTAGATTTTCTGTAAGGCTGTGATGAGCTCATTAAATATTTAGAAGGTCCTGCGTGAGTAGTCAGATCAAGGATATGCTGTGTTCAGCATTATGGGTTCTGGTCACCAAGTAGATGAAACCAAAGAGCCGCTTTCAGGTTTACTTCTAGTATTTTTTTGTCCTTTTATGGTGAAAACGTTACTCATCAAATAACAATTTCATCTTGATCATCACAGCGAGCAAAAATCCAGTGCTGGCAGCTCTCTATGTCTTGAACTTAATGTGTTTCTGAGAAAAGCAGTGTTGGTTCTTCTGACCACTACAGGGCCACGAACCCAGGCGCGCTGGTAGGTCTATTGGTGAGCAGTAGAATGACTGTTCCCTGTCCCGAGGAGAGAGCTGTCACGGCAACAAGTAACCTGCTTCTTTGTTTACTTCTTTGCTACTTCCCCCATAACAAAACCCCCTATTCCCACCTTCACCTCAGGAAAGAAATGAAAGTGGTTTAGAATATTCTACCCCAGCTATGCCACTCCGGTGTAATGATTACTCTGAGTCAAAGACGATAGAGGAAAAAGTAGACAGAGGATAATTCTCTTCCCCACTCCCCTATCTGCCTGGAAGCAGACCCTAAATTCCCCGTGTAGAGCAACCCCAGGCAGCCCCCACTGTACTGGAATGGAGATTACAGTTCTCCAGTGGAACAACTGGTGAGCAGTCTACACAAACAGGCCTTACTCCACGCTCCTCATCTCCCATTAGTCTCCTCCATATGTTTACCTGCCCATAGTCTGCACCCCTTTACCTGCATCTTTTACAAATATGTTGTTCCTATTGAGGTGCTATACAGTCCCAGGTTCTAAACAGCCCTCTGAGCTCCTCATCACTGGGTTTCTTCCTTATGTAAACCCAGTGCCCATGCTAATAAACTTTGATTTCCTCCTGTTAATCTGCCCTTTGTCACCTTATTTGCAGTACCCAGTCACGAACTTGTAGGAGGAGAGCAGAAATTTTTTTTCTTTTTTCATTTCCTATGGGCTTCGCAGGTGGCTCAGTGGTAAAGAATCAGCCTGCCAAGGCAGGAGACATGGGTTTGATTCCTGGGTCGGGAAAATCCCTTGGAGAAAGAAATGACAACTCACTCCAGTATTCTAGCTAGGGAAATCCCATGGACATAGAAGCCTGGTGAGCTTCAGTCCATGGGGTTGTAAAAAGTCAGACTTGACTTAGCAACTAACAACAACAACAATAGCAATAAAAGTAATGGGGAAATTATGGAATATAACTAAAATATTTTCTTGCATCTCTGAGTAGGAAACTGTATGAGTAAGATAAATTTTGAAGGGAGATGGTGTTTCGTCATCTCTATAAATAAGGCTGAGGAAACTAGCATGGTGGTGAGCCATAAAGTAGCAAGACATTCTGCACTGAAGGTACAAAATTTATAGGTCCACCAGGAATGCTTCAGAATGCTCTGTGATAGGAATTTGAAACTGTGAGAATCCAGGGCTCTTGTGTTCCCTGGAGAGATTGTCTAAGAGAAGTCAATGCACTGATTCTTCAGCCTGGCAGCCTTCTTACAGGGCTGGGGATGTAGCTCAGTGGTAGAGTATATGCTTCGCATGCATGAGGCCCCAGGTTCAATCCCTGGCATCTCCATGTCTTTCAACTAATGGTGCTAATTTGTTTTTTAGTTTCATTTTTAAGACAGCATGACTTCATAGGAGGACATGTCACCAGTGTTACACATTAATATAAATTACAGGTACCACCCTACCATTTCCAATGAACTATGTGTAATGATAATGATGTGATAGTATCTTCTTTCAGTATTAATAACATAGTTTTTATTAATCCAAAATAAAAATCTAGCCTTCCCAACAAATCTTTATTACTCTAATTGATTCATATACATTTCTGCTAACATCCACCTTGTTTTAATAAGCCCATATAAATGGTCAGACAGAAACTTACCTGCTATGCTATGGGCATGACCCACTCAAAGAATAAAAAGTACAACAAAGATATTTATAGCAGTCCTTATTTCTAAAGTGTTTGCAGCTTTATAATGCGTGCATGCTCTGTCATCCAGTCATGCCTCATTCTTTGCCCCTATGATATTGTTAGTATTTGCAGCAAAGTTATATAATCTAACTGTGCCAGGACTGCCTCGTGATTCACATAGTTTTATTATTGCTTTATTATCCTAGACAATTACATGATTTAGCTGTAGTGTAATTCACGGAATTACAGTGGATTCACTGAGATCAAGCCTTTGATAGCTATCTCAATTTTGATCACCATATATAAGGGCGTAGAGAACAAAAGCTTTTTTAAAAGCTCCTGTATATCTTGGGTGGAGAGAAAGTTGACTCAAGTCTCAGGATAAGTTTTGGGGTCTCCCCACCTACACAAGTGAAACCTCTTGACCCTGAGCATTGTTAAGACCCAGAACTGAAGGTGGGCCACTTTCTGCACACTAGATGATCACACAGATGCACGCATTTATTGTTCACTCTCTGCTACAAAGTGCTATTCTATTTTGAAGAGTATCCCATCTTTTTGGGGGGAAACAATAGTGACCTGAATTCAGATTAGCATGAGGTAATGACAAAGTCAAGTGATGTCTCTGGCAAGTCCTCCCTTCCTGCATCATGGGTCTATTGAGTCTTTGGCTATGTTTTTTCACTCTGTCATCTGCTGAGTTGTATTTACAGTTCTCATGTGAACAGAATTAAGATAACCCTGGGGATGCCAATCAGCCTTTCCTCTTGGATAACACTTGACAGTATTTGAAATGAATGAAGCTTCAGTTTTCCCTCCATGCTGAACCTCACCCAAAAGTTGGCATTGATGGCCTTCACTTGTTTGCATGATGAATAAATCCTCAAGATGAGCTGTTCATCGCATAATTTGCTAGGATAAATCTAAGCCCGTCATATCAAAGACATTTTTAATTATGTAACACAAGGTAGTATGTGGGTTCATATTTCAGAGGAATATTAAAGACTCCCTTAACTTATTCATAGTCTTTGAGAAGCTATTAAACCTGAGACAAGAAGCAAGCAGTCTCTCTAATTACGAACATCTATTACACATTTTATTGCTTCCTTTGAAATCGTATCTCTTCTCAGCACGCTCTCGATGTCAGAGTTCCTTTTCTTAGTGCCCTGAGATGTTTGGAAAGGGGAGAAGTGTTACAGGCACCAACTCTGCCCCTGTCACTACCTGCCGGAGCTGTGACAATCCCCGTATTTTCCTGACAGCCTTAACTACATCCTTCTCTTTCTCTCAGCACTTAGGTGTGACTAAACTGTCAAGTTCTTGAACTGGAGTCAAATGCTATTCCTTTTTTTTTTTTTTAGTATTCTGGAAAATGAGAGGACTGTCACAGAAGTAAAAGCTGAAACCATAAAACAAATAAATAGCTACTGAATGTTTTCTATGCCACAGAGAGAACAGACACGGAAAAAGGAAAGAGCGTGACATCTGGAACAATGATGGTAACAACGACAGCAATAGAGTTTGCTACGTGTCTGGCTTCACTTCCAGCATCTCATTCATTCTGTAGAGCATCCTTAGGAGGTGGGTGCTATTTTAAGCCCTATTTTAAGGTTGAGGAAACTGGTGAACCAGGGCACTGAAAAATTGCCTTTGGTGGTATGTCTAGTAAGGAGTGTGGCCGCTAGACAGAAGGGAGAGGCAGTCTGGCTTTGAGGCTAAACAGCTTTATACTGTTGTGAAATACACTCGTTTGTATGGGTCTCCATTCCTGTGCTTGCACATAGGAGGTAGTAGAAGCCAGAGCAGAGATAGTCTGGGCTTTGTTGCTAGTTGGAGTCCACACTCAGGATTTGGACTATGTGTCTGGAAAGGTTTTACAGTTGCGTGCATGCCTGCTAAATTGCTTCTGTCGTGTCCAACTCATTGTGACCCCATGGACTGTCGCCTATCAGCACCCCTCAATAGCTATATCTCACAGAAAATGGCTTTTGGGAGGATTTGAAAAGTTAACATATTTTACATGCCTTGTGGAGTTCTTGATACATTGGCAATCAATAAATGTGAGTTCCTATTGTGTCCTTTTCTTAAATGATAGAAAGATGGTATCCACGAAGTCTTATAATTCTAAAACAAAGGTACATTGGCAATCAATCAATATGAGTTCTTATTGTGTCCTTCTCTTAAATGATAGAAAGATGGTATCCATGGAGTCTTATAATTCTAAAACAAAGAATTTCAAGAATTCTCCAAATTCTGGACTATAACTGATGAAAAATATATAAGTATGTGAAAATGCAAATAATCCCAAAATGAAATATTTTAAGAAAAATTATTGAAGAATGATTCAAACGGAATTCAGAGTGTGGTAAAAGCGTTTTGAGTTTGGAAAAGGTTGGAAACTTCTGAAAAGGCTTGGGAGTTTTCCAAGGTTAGGGAGACAGGCTGCAGAACCATTGAAGGAGGCAAAAATGCGTTCACCGTCCCTAAAGGGACAACACATACAGCGGAGGCCAGACAGCACGAGACTTGCTGCAGAGATGGATGTACCCATGTTGGACAGGAGCAGAGAGCTAATGGTGACAGAGTCAGAGAGGGGTTAAAGCATGGAAGGAAACTTTCAATCAAAGCTGGGATGACTGTAAAAGTCTAGGGAATTTGCTCCTAAGCCTGGTGATCAAGGAAGCTAACCATTTAAGGTTAGACTCCATGGCTTTTTGCATTTTTTCATTTCCTCTTTTCCTTGATTCTCTAACATTTATTTTGGAATCATTCTCTCCTCCAAGCTTCCTCAGGTCTGTAGGCTGTTATTCTATGCATCTTCACTGAACTCTCGTACACCCCATGCTTCCTTTTATTACAAAACTTACCACACCTGACTGCAGTTTCTTGGCCAGGTGTCTGCTCTTTTGACTGTGAGCTCCCAGAGAACAGAGATCATCTCTTCCTCATCTGCATGCTTTTTATAAACCATTTTAGATTTATAGAAAAATTGAGAAGGTAATAAAGTCCCCATGTACATCACGCAGTACATATCTTTTCAAACTATCCTATTTTATCTATTATCTATCAGATCTCTTCATGTTTTCCATGACCTCATAGCATATGAATAATTAAGATGTGACAAAAATAAAGTTTATATGATATGGGAATCTGTTTTCATCTACAGTGGTTATCATGAGGTGTTATAAGACACTTGGGGTTTTGTTATTATTATTATTAGCTATTTGTTTTGTTTTTTGTTATTGCAGATATATATATATATATATATGAATGTATCAGTTCAGTTCAGTCGTTCAGTCATGTCTGACTCTTTGCAACACCATGGACTGCAGCACGCCAGGCCTCCCTGTCTATCACCAACTCCTGGAATTTACTCAAACTCATGTCCATTGAGTCAGTGATGCCATCCAACCATCTCATCCTCTGTTATCCCCTTCTCCTCCCACCTTCAGTCTTTCCCAGCATCAGGGTCTTTTCCAATGAGTCAGCTCTTCGCATCAGGTGGCCAAAGTATTGGAGTTTCAGCTTCAACATCGGTCTTTCCAATGAATATTCAGGACTGATTTCCTTTAGGATGGATTGGTTGGATCTCCTTGCAGTCCACGGGACTCTCAAGAGTCTTCTCCAACACCACAGTTCAAAAGCACCAATTCTTCAGCACTCAGCTTTCTTTATAGTCCAACTCTCACATCCATACGTGACTACTGGAAAAGCCATAGCTTTGACTAGATGGACCTTTGTTGGCATAGTAATGTCTATGTTTTTTAATATGCTGCCTAGGTTGGTCAAAGCTTTACTTCCAAGGAGCAAGCGTCTTTTAATTTCATGGCTGCAGTCACCATCTGCAGTAATTTGGAGCCCTCCAAAATAAATTTTGTCACTGTTTCCATTCTTTATATACACAGGCATATATTCATAAGGGCTATGTCTTTTTTTAATTCAAAGTTTTCTTTCTCTAACATTTTTTTTATGTTGGAATGACACTCAAGCTATATTTGACAATTGTGATAACACATTATATGTCTTACACTCTCAAAAACCTATTGTTGAATTAAGAATTTCTAATATTGGTCACTGGTCTTCCCAGGTAGCTCAGTGGTAAAGAATCTGGCTGCACTGCAGGAGATACAAGTTTGATTCCTGGGTCGGGAAGATCCCCAGGAGAAAGGAATGGCAACCCACTCCAATAAACCCTATGGAGAAAGGAGCCGGGCAGGCTACAGTCCATGGGGTCGCAAAAGAGATGGACACAACTTAGCGATTAAACAGAGACAAGTACTGATCACTAGAGGAAAAAAAGCAGATGCTTATGATGATTTTGATCTCCTGTTGTTTTAACTTGAATGGTGAAAACCTCGAATGTGTTCTGTAATTGCTGAAACACACTGACAGAAATGTCTGTCTTGAATAATGACATGAAACAGTCACCCATAAGCACCCTTTAGAAAACTGCAAATTATTGTCTATTACAATGTCCAGAGAGGTAAGCTTCAGAGAAAGAGACAAATCTCCTGGAAACTGCATCCCTGGAATGGTGATTCAGCCCCAGCTCTGATCTGAGCACTCCTGTGAATGACGCCCAGACAGCTGCGATGAGTGAGGAAGTAGGTCAGGTCGTCACTGTGAGAAGAGGATTTTTCCACTCACTTCAAATACCTGGTGGGGGCGGGGGAAACTATTCTGGGCCCAGCCTGCTTATCTTCACCTTAATTTAATTCCTCTCCTTTTATAGAACCACTAAAATTTGTGCTCTTGTTAATAATCTGTCTCTTTATCAGTAAGTCAAACAGAAAGCGCGTTGGTGCTCAGACCCGAGATGTTTGCAGAGGAGATTATCCACTAACCCAGGGGCTGTGAGAGCCCAGGGCTGTGTTATGTCCCGGGCCGCCAGGCCACTCTCCAGGTGATCCAGGGGCTCCACAGGTTTTCACCTGGCAGCTCTCCCAGTCATGACCCCACTTAAATTTCCTTCAGTCTCTGGTCCTTGTACCTAAACGTTCTTACTTCTGTAACTTGTGGTGGCTTTTTCTATTTGATTTGCTCATATTGATGTTTTGCTCATATTGATTAACATTCTTTATTTTTTTTCCAAAATAGTTGAGGATTTATTTGCACATTTGTAGACTGTTAACAGATTTCTCAGGTGACACAGTGGTAAAGATTCTCCTACCAACGCAGGAGATGCAAGAGATATGGGTTTGATCCTTAGGTCAGGAAGATCACCTGGAGAAGGAAATGACAGCCCACTCCAGTATTCTTGCCTGGAAAATTCCACAGACAGAGGAGCCTGGCGGGCTGTGGGTTGCAAAGAGTCTTAGACACGACTGAGCACACACACACACTACTATATTTTATTTATTTACTTTACCTAAGAGCAAATAAAAAGTGAGATGCAAATTACATATGAGTGATTATTTTTTTCTCAAATTTATACTCAGGTGAAAAAATTTAAAATGCACTTTATGTTACTTTATATGTAATGTAAACACTTCACATGTAAGTCAAAATTATAGAAGAGTAATTACATATTCTTACTCGATATAGAATGAACACCCCACGGTGTATTTATGGTCCTTACAAAGTGCATAAACTAAGTAGGATATGGAAATGATTATAACTAGTATTTCATGATTCATAGCCAATTGAGTGCATTCATTGCAATCTGTTTGCAACGTAGAGTTTAAACAATTGTTTAAAATGGTGACCTCCAAACTTTTGGGCACCAGGTTCGGGTTTCTTGAAAGACAATTATTTCATGGACCGAGGCTGGGGGAGTTGGTTTTAGGATGATTCAAATGCATTAAATTTATTGTGTACTTTGTTTCTGTTATCATTACAACTCACCAAATAATTATATAGCTTACCACAATGCAAGATCAGTGGCAGCCCTGAGCTTGTTTTTCTGCATCTAGAAGGTTCCCTCTGGGGGTGATGGGAGAGTGATGGGGAATGCCTGTAAATACAGATGAAGCTTCCCGCAGTCGCTGGTCACTCACCTCCTGCTGTGTGGCCCGGTATTTGTCCATGGCCTGGGGGCTGGGGACTCCTGTTTAAACAATGTTATTCAGATGTGGGTCTGGAAAAAATTCTTCCTAAATATGATAAATACTGATTTTATCTTGAAATTTCTTTCATGTGTATGAGCAATACTCAAAATCAAGATTTAAATATACATGTCTACATGTTCAATTTGCATACTCAAGAAATGGTTAATTGAGCTTGCTACTTGGCTTTTTAAATTTTTTTAAGATGTAGACCATTTAAAAAATGTTTATTAAATTTGTTATAATTTTGCTTATGTTTTATGCTTTTGTTTTTTTGGCCATGAACTATTGTGGGATTCTAGTTCTGCAACCAGGAATTAAATCCACTCCCACTATATTAGGAAGGGAAGTCTTAACCATTGGATTGCTATGGAAGTTTCAACTACTTGAGTTTTTACTTGGTAATTATCGTGATCCAACCTGTAAAAAGGAAGTACTAGTTCCATCAACATGTTGAGAAAGATTTAATTTCCAGTTGTCAAAGCCGCTATAAAATCTGTCCTACAGAGTCTTTGCTGAGCACTCCCCACATGTGTTCTTTTGCTATTTGATGGTATTTGTCACATTTGAGGCTGCCACCTATGATGATGTCAACTAGACTTGCTATTATCACTCAGAACCCATTTCACAAACAGCAATGGATGTGATGGAAGGTGGGAACAGAAACAGCTTCTGAAATTAACTGGAGGATTGCGTGCTGTCATCTCTTTCTTTTGGCCATACACAGGTGCTTTCTCCCTACATGCGAGTGAAGCTGGGGAAGAGTCTCCACGTCTTGATGACCTTGTGGGTGGGGAGTCTTCAGTTTCACATCACGTGGTGCCCCCTTGGGGGTGCTCTCAATACCTTTGTATTTACCTTTGGAGTAAAATACACTTCACTCTGTGATGTTTGTGTATTTAAAGATCATTTGCTACCTCCTTCAGGGATAATATTCTGGACTTTGCAACTCTGATGTTGGTAAATGTGAAAATGTCCAATTACAAGGCATTATTAAGCTATACATTATTAAGTCTCTATTTCTCTATAATGCAAGAGTAACTGAAAAAAAAGCATTTGAGAAGTGGCACTTCTCTATTAATAAAACATTTTTAAAGCCACTTCTCTGTGCTATTAATTTCAGATTTCTTGAGACAGCAATTCTATTATCATGGTGTTTCATATTGCTCCAAGTCTTCTCTATGAATATCCAGTTAGTATTCTAAAAATTATAGATTTTTTACATTCTTCAGAGAATCCAATTTACTATGATTGAGGCTGAGATCTGACTTTTTCAGAGTGATATCTGCATTTCTGAGCAGTTCAGCTTTTACAGTTTATGTTAGAAATAAACCGGTCCTTCAGAAGTTGTGATGCATCTGTAAGTAATCTGTCATGTATAAAATTATATATAAGTGCATGCTTCCTCAATATAATGCTACTCAATTTCCAGAGTAAACAAGAAGTGAATAAGAAGATTGAGGCAACTTTATATTTCTCACTTAAGTAAATAGACTTACATGATTGGCATAATCAATCATTATTTCCCCTCTCTTGAAATAAAGATGTTAAGTAGCAAACTACTTAAAATACAAAGGCAGTAGAACATTTTCCCTTTTTCTATGTTAGGAAATGGAGAGAAAAGTAGTTTTGTCCGGGATAGTATGAATAACAAGTATGGAGAATATTAAAACTCTTAGTCAGTTTCCTCCTGTACTTTGCTGACAAGCAAATGTTGTTGATTACCATGTTTTTAAGAAAGAACTCAACCCATATATGGAAATGGCAATCCACTCCAGTATTCTTGCCTAGGAAATCCTATGGACAAAGGAGCCTGGCAGGCTACAGTCCATGGGGTCACGAAAGAGTCAGACATGACTGAGTGACTAAACAACAACCCATATAGGAATATGCCCTTTTGAATCTATCAATTGTGACTCTGCAATTTATTTTCTACTCTTGCAATGTTTCAACAAAATGTTACTTCATTGTGAGTAGACAACTGCTTAAATATAAGACTCATGAATGATTTTCTTTGGTTGGTTATCGTCCATATACCTATACATACACTCAAATTGAAGCAGCAAAACAATCAAATCATTATAGACTTTGTCATGGATTACCAATATGGTTGACTTCTTTGTGATTGTGATGGGTATCATCTGCAACCTAATTTCTCAAAAATATCATTTATGTGGGCAGAAATCTACAAGAAAAATGACTAGCTTTTGAAAAAAATTGGTTTAAGGTATGGTTACAATTTTGTGCACACATCAGATCTCATAGACTAAATAAGCAGTTATAAATGTTAAAGCCTTACCAAGGGTGCAAGCTTTTCAGCTCCTCCTTTAATAGCAGTGACCTTAGGCTAGTTATTTATACTTTCTGTATCTCTGTTGTTCATTTAGTAAGGGATGGAGTGATAGTATCTATCTGATAGGACTGTTGGGAAGATTCAATGAGCTAATAAATGTAAAATATTTTGAAGAGTGATTGGAAGTGATGTTTTGTAATTGTTAATTACTGTTACCTCATTTAACTTTATCAAAACCCTATGAGTTAGTAATTTTACTTTTCCATTTTTTTGAGATGAAAATCTACTGAGATTTAGCCATTTTAATTAACTTGCTCAAGGTCACACATCTTGTTAAGTATTTTAGCTAGAATTATAGCCCAGACTTTATGATCCAAGTCCATGTATTTAACTTCTATTCTATAATTTCTCAATCCATATACATTTCTCATCTCCCTCTTTCATTGTTCTTATTTTTCTCTAAAATTTCCACCACCAATAATGTTGTGGCACAGGCTAGAACTCATCTATGTACTGCTTTCAGTAACACTTATTGCCATGTGTTTTACTTTTGTTTGCAGATCAGTTAGAATCTCATCAAAGAAGTGGACTTAAATAATAAGACTCCTTTAAAGTTTATACTATCATCCTGAGGGGGTACTGTTTGCTTAATAAACATGATTTGATTGGAGCAATTGTGGAAAGAAAAACTCAGAAATGTGCACAAATTCAAGTACAAATTTCTGTATAAATTTTCTGAAGTGTTGCCAAATATATTTAGCAAAACATTTCTGTCAATCTGCAATCATAATTCCATTCCTCACAGTTCTTGATGCTTAGGTTAAAGGTTGAATAGGGCATTTCTGCATAGTGCTAACAAGAGGAAGAAGTACACAGGGGCCAGAGGACAAAGCATGTGGATCGTGCCACCTGGCCCAAAGGCATGTGTAATAATTTAACCGCACAGTGCACATGGCATTCGAAATCTGTGTTCTCGCTAGTTGCCAAGTCTAAGCTTGCTTCACAAAACTAGAGTTACATGGAGTGATTCTGAATTATAAAATGGTAGTCTGCAAAGAACATCTGTGGTCTAAACTCTAGTTTAATAAATGTGAAACGTGTCTATACAGGGTAATCTAGAATAAAATGTACTTGCTTGAGTTAGTGAATTAGTGACCTTGCTAAGTGGATAGACATTTACCTCATCTTAGGCAGCTGAATATTTACTATGTCATATTCTGCACTATAGAGGCAATAGATCAAAGACTCTGGTGGGACTCAAGTGTCACATGTAAAACACTTAGTAGCAGTAACCTACAACTTCACTCCTTTCCTAAACTTAGGGCAAATGTCTATTCAACAACACTTATAACCACGTGGGTGAATGCCAGGGTATACATATAGTAACAGAAAATGAATGTATAGGTTGACATTTCTAATAGCACATGCTCGTGTGTGCTAAGTCACTTCAGTCATATCTGACTGTTTGCGACCTTTTGGACCATTGACCACTGGACTCCTGTGGTCAAATCTGTCCACAGGATTTCTAGGCAAGAATACTGGAGTGGGTTGCCATGCCTTCCTCCAGGGAATTTTTCTGGCCCAGGGATCGAACCTGCATCTCTCTCTTAAATCTCCTGCTTTGGTAGGCAGCCTCTTTACCACTAGCGCCTCCTGGGAAGCTCCGTAGTGCATAGCACATGCTATATCTTTATGGGCTTCCCAGGTGCGCTAGTGGTAAAGAATCCACCTGCCAATTCAGGAGACGCAAGAGATGTGGATTTGATCCCTGGGTTGGAAGGATCCTCTGGAGTAGGAAATGGCACCCCATTCCAGTATTCTTGCCTGAAAAATCTCATGGACAGAGGAGCCTGCCAGGCTACAGTCCATGGGGCCACAGAGAGTCTGAGCACACATATATCTTCTTTATAAGAAATATTTTAATAAAGATATGCACAAGTGTATTTGTGATAAAGTATGATTATTAATGTATATGGTTATCCTGCATTAATTTATATACATATATTAAACATGATCTGTTTCCCAAAGTACCCTTTTAAAGATAGATGTGATGTCAACATTTATGCAAAGAATGTCATTTATGTTTCAGCTTGAAAACAGAGGAAATTTTAAAATGGTATGATCTGAATTATAGTGTGTGTTTCCTCACTACAATGTGTAAAACTCCTAATAAAGTACTTTCTCTCCATCAACAAGGTTTAATGTTATAAAATAATATTTCCAGTACTGAATTACCTATAACAAAAAGCTCAGTAAATCTCACTAAACAGAATTTTACATCACTAAATTCAGGCATTAGCATTGTTTTATGGGTCAGTAAACTATTTAAAATGAACTCCAATAGGCAAAAGCCGTCCATAGGGACATTCTCTTTTTACCTAAATTTTAGCACTTCTATGTTGGAACAAAATCATAGATTACATAATCATTTCCAGTAACACACTATTATGTGACACAACCACTTCAGATATGTTGTAATATATACTTCTCACAACTTTGAGGATACTATATTTATTTCAAGTAATTTAGTGACTAGATTTGACAGGATAAATTTGTTTGACTAGATCAAGGTTTAATTTAATTTGCTATATAAATATGAATTGCAATTTCATTGAAAATACTTGTGCATTTATTGCCACCTATCAAAAAAGTTAAGTAGCAATGAGAATGACCAATTATTAAAACAGATTTAAAAGGAGCAATAATAAATAAGAAGCTTCACAAACATTCTGACTTTTGAAAAGGTCAAAAAAGTCAAAACTGAAAAGGTAAGATTAAGATGGTGTTTGGACAGGGGATATAGAAATACCCAACTCCATTTTTTCTGTGACTCAATGTCATTTTTTTAAAGGGAATTTGTTTACATCAAGTTTACCTCACAAGTGATCTCTCCCACCCTCACCTAACGTGGAGCCACTGGTTTTTATGTTCTTCATGCCTTGAGCATAAAATCTTTCCACTAAAGATGTTTACTGTCCCATATTTGCCCATCTCAAGCCGCAGGAAGAAAATGACCCTCCCTCACAGCACAGAAGCTCTGCACCAAGTAGTGGTGGTCAGCTCAGCAGCTGCGCCCACCCAGCCGGCCAGCTGCCCACCTTCTCCTGCGTCCTATGTGTGTGTCGGCGCTCGGGCACGTCTGACTCTGGGACCCCACAGACTGCAGCCCGCCAGGCTCCTCTGTCCATGGGATTTTTCAGGCAAGAATGCTGGAGTGGGTTGCCATGCCTTCCTCCAGGGGATCTCCCTGACCCAGGGATTGAACCAAGTCTCCTGCATTGCTGTGAACCCAACTCTTCTCAAAAAATTACTTTTTTTTATTAAAAATGATCTAATCTCATCTGTGTAGATAGAACTTTAATTACAAGTGAAAAGTTTTGCATTGCTTGTTTTGTTTACTAATATTCATTAAAAAATATATGGGACTTCTCTGGTGGTTCAGTGGCTAAAAACTCTGAGCTCCCAATGCAGGGGACCTGAATTTGATCCTTGGTCAGAGACCTAGATCCAGTATGCCACAATTAAGACCCAGGACATTATAGAAAAAGCTCTATAAGGTTTAAATTGTCAATAAAACTTTATTAATTAAAAAAAAAACTCAGTACAGCCTAAATAAATATTTAAATATATATGTATAAAGTCTACATGAATTTACAATTAAAATATAAATTTAAGTTTCATTTAAAAAATTGTAATGTAAAAACAAAATGGCATAAAAAGAAAAAAGTCTTGACCAAGGTATCAGAATATATTAAAAACAAACCAAAAAAAAAAAAACAAAAACAAAAACCAAACCAAACCAAACCAAAACAAAACCCAAGCTCTCTCTTGAGAGATAAAGACTTTAGCTAAGGATAGCCATGGATATCTAGCAAGTCTCTTGCTCATTTATCTTCAAAGTCCTGGGCGGATGGGACAAATAATTTTCCTAGCTGGGTAATAGTAGCTGGAAACAGCAGCATGTCAGAGGATTTAAAATTGCCTGCATATTGTACACAATCCTCCCTCCTCAAGTTGCATATGTTTTACTTAATAAAGAGGAATAAAAACCTGAACATCTTTCACCAGTATAAAATACAGGAATAGTGACTTATATATATATGAAACTTTTCATTCACTTCCATCATAACCCTCCTTTTGTAGAACGTTTGAGGAATGAGCATGTGTTTCAGAATTCTCACTTTAGGACTGTTCACTCACAGGGTTTTACTTAAAATTAGATCTGGATCCATATGGTATCACAGAAGTAAAAGATCTTGCCTTCAGTTGCAAGGGAAAACACATTGATCATATGCTTCTTCCCTGCTGGAAAGTGGAATGTTTTTCCCTTTTATTAAGTAGGAACACAATGAGCTCCACGATCAGAGCACAGCTTATGGCCCTGAACCACAGGACTTGGCAACTGTAGCCCCTCATGGATTTTGAAGCACTCATGCTCCCGGGATAAATGTAAACGGAAAACTATCTAACTTGCCAGTTGGTACACCAAATACCCATGAAATGCTACCCCAAGGGTGGTCATGCCTTGAGGCCCATATGTTCCGGCATCTGTCTTAACTCCTCTTCCAACCTCCAGGGTAAACATAGCAACTTGTTACTTGGGTCACATGAGTGAGTTGTCAAACTTTTCCTATGCCTTAGTATTTCACAAAACTAGAGAGACAAAACAGGCAACCCAGAGAATAGAAAGGCCTAAAGGGAACATTATTATCCTTACCTTGGTATCACTAAATGGGAGGAGGAAATTATCCTGCTTTGGAAAATAGTGGTCTACTTTGCAAGTAGAATTTTTGCTTGGCTGATGGTAATCTGCCTGCAATTCAGGAGACCTCAGTTCGATCCCTGAAAAGGGATGATTCCCTGGAGAAGGGAATGGCAACCCACTCTAGTATTCTTGCCCGGAGAATTCCAGGGCTAGAGGAGCCTGCTGGGCTACAGTTCACAGGGTCGCAAAGAGTCGAGCATGGCAGAGTGACTAACACTCTCAATGTTTTTCACTTTTCACTAATAGGCACCAGCATGCCTTTCATTGAATTTTTCTGATTAACAAGTAGGAAGATATTCTATTTTATTAAAAAATTAGAAGAATGGTGCAGGGAAAATGTCTGAGAGAGGCATTAATAAGATACACATTGGTGTGTTCTGCTATTTCTTCTGAGTGTTTTCATCACTGAGTAGGTCATAGCAATGTTAGTCCCTAGTTTTCCCAGAGTGAAGTTTCTGTCCCTCCTCTCAACCTTACAACCCAGCACTAATATCAGATTTCATTGACAGCCTGCTTGGGAAGGCCTTGGTGACAGGGCTGTGTTTCTTCTCACTGATATAAAGAGAATAACATTTAGAATACAGTCCTTGTACTAATGGCACACAGCCTTCTGGTAGCACACATCTTAGTCCACAAAGGGGCACATGTGTTAATGAGCTCTCAAAGCACTGGGTCTGGACCAGGAAGACAGAGCAGCAGTGGGAAGCATGGCTGTCGCAGTTGTGAAAACGTGCCCACCAGATGCTCTGGCTTTGGTGGCCAGATGCTCCTGGTGTTCTGCATCCGTCTTCCAGGCATCGTGCAGCTATTCTCACGGCTGCGTTTGGCACTTTCTTCCCGTCTTCCCCAGCTTTCTTCCCTTCCTGATGTCTAGGACACCGGGCTCTCTGAGCCCTTTGGCTCCTTTCACACACGCCCTCCGTCCTTTTGCTTCGCCCTTGTCTTCTTTCCACCCTGTAGACACTAGTGTTCTCTGTGATGTTCGCCACTCTTTGGTCCCTCAGATTCTTTCATTTACTCACGATTCGACTGGTCTACAGTGGAACTCACTCTTTGCCTCTGTCCTTCCCCACCCAACCTAAGCGTACTCCTCTTGGTGGTCTTTCTCAGGACTGATTGGTGGCCCTGACCTCACACTGATCATTTCCATTGGAAACCTTGACATCGTCATAGACTCTTCGTCCTTGCTTTTCTCTCCTGAACTGATGATTACGAAGTTGTGCTGCGTCTTCATCCTGTGAATTGCTGAGCACCGCGCCCTCCTCTTCAACTTCTTTGCTCTTGGCTGAGACCAGTTCTTCTCTTATTAGGCTCTTCCATCTGACACCCCTGCGTGAATAGCCTCTATTCATACTCATTAACATTTAAGTAATGCTTGTTCAATACAAATTGACTCATCCAGCCACTCTTTCTGAAATCTTTATTGTATCCTGCTGCTTTTGAGTTTAATTTCAGTGTCCCCAGTATGATCTCTATGGGGTCATTATCATCTGCCCCTATCTAAATCGCAATAGTTATCTATTACTGCATGGCATATTACACCAACATGTAGCAGATTAAAGCCGCAGACCTGCTCCCAGCTTCTGTGTCAAGAATGCAGTCACGATTCAGCTGGTGCCTCTGGCAGACAAAACTGCATTCCGGTTTCCTTGGCCTGGAATCATCTTAAAGTCTGACTGGTTTGGGGGTTTCGGCAGAGCTCAGATCCTCAGCAGCTCTTGAGTAGATTCCCTTAGTTGCTTGCCGTTTTGGCCTTGTTAAGGTTATTCACAGCATGGCAGCTTTCCCCCTGAGAATTAAGGCTCTGAGAAAGAATGAGAAAGGAGAAGCAAGGTGGAAGTTAGAGAATGTTTGAAGCCCAACCTCAGGAATGACATGCTATCACTGCCATTCTACTTGTTAGAAAATAGTCACTAGGTCTGAGCATAATAAGGATGTGTGTGTGTGTGTGTGTGTGTGTGTGTGTGAGTATGCTCAGTCATGTTCGGCTCTGTGACCCCTTGGACTGTAGCCTGCCAGCCTCTTCTGTCCGTGGAATCTCCCAGGCAAGAATAATGGAGTGGGTTGCTGTTTCCTCCTCCAGGGATCTTCCTGACCCAGAGATCAAACCAATGTCTCCTGCATTGGCAGGCAGTTCTTTACCATTAACCCCCCCTGGGAAGCTCCAACCACAGTAAAGAGTGGGGAGTTGAAAAGGCATTAACACCAGCAGGGTTTTCTTAGAGGCGGCCCACCATATTCACAGTGTGGCATAATCTCTTAAACTCTCTCTGGTCCCTGGTTTTTGTAGGAAGATATTTAAACATACTCTATTGTTCTCGAATCTGCCTTTGTACACATTGCTTCTTTTTTCTGAAACACATTGCTTTCCCTAGACAGGCTGAACCGCTTTCATTTACACTTCACTTTCGGGACAACCTCCTCTATAAGGTCTCCCCTGGCCTCCCGTTGTATGTCTTCTGTTCCTCTGTGGCCCTCTATTATTGTATGTGCTATGTGATACTGGATTTATTATCAATTCTCCATTAGACTGTGAGGTCCTTGAAAATATGAGCTCTGTTACATTCACTGCTCCTTGAATAAATATCAGTAAATTATAAAATAAACTGAATAGTCTAATGGATAGCTACACTATCATTTTTATGATTTTTTGTATCTAGTTTTATGTTATATCATTGTAATACCATCAATTCTATGAAAATAATGCTACAAGTGAAAAGATAAATTCAGCAAATTATCATTACTTTTATGAATTGTGTTGATTATTGGGCAAAAAATACAGTGTAAATTATGGTCTCTTCAAGGAGCTCATAATTTAAAGGTGGAAAGTTATATTAAAGATAAACCTGCAAATCTCAGCTTTATCATCTTTAATTATGCTTCTTTGATGAGTCTACAAGTTTTTCAGCCCTTATAATAGCATTATTGATATCTACTTCAGGGAGTTGCTGCAAGCATTAATTTTCATTGTCTTCTTAATATAATATTTTTGGTGTTATCTTTGATATCAGTCATTGTACTATGAGGTAGCCTATAAATCTTTTTCTACCAGTCTTATTCTCTTATATTGAATGCAAAATTAAATGTGGTATGACTTTCAGCAATTAGGAAATGTTAAATGACAATATTATTTTCCCTGATCTGACTCTTCATGATCCTGTACCCGCCAGGTTCCTCTATCCATGGGATTCTCTAGGCAAGAACAGTATAGTGGATTGCCATGCCCTCCTTCAGGGGATCTTCTCGACCCAGGAATCAAACCTGTGTCTCTTATGTCTCCTGTATTAGCGGGAGGGTTCTTTACCCCTAGTGACACCTGGGAAGCCCCTTCTTGATTCAATAAACACATTTACTTGTATGGTACAGTGGTGGTAAAAAACATGATTAAAGATAACGTGACAATATAATAAAATACTTAAAATGTAATAAAATATATTTTAACCTACTGCTTGGCTTAAAAAATGACAAATATTTCCTTAGCAATTGTTTATAAGAATGATTTAAATATTAAAACTTTAGACATCTCAGAGACAAATAATTGAGTAGAAAGTCATTATTTAGTGGTTTATTTATGGAATAGTATATAAATGATACTAGTGACCTTGATATTGAAAAAGTGAAGTCATAAAAAGGAAGATGTTGGGATGAGCAGTGTTAGACACATACAGTAAGCCATAATGTCTTTATTTGAAATTGATAAGTCACTGAACTTTTTTGAGCTTGTTTGCATATAAATATTGGAGCTCATACCAATCTCACAGGGTACTATAAAGATTGTGATAATTTAAATAAACTGCCTTTACATAATAAACATTCACAAGGCATTAGTTTTCTAATATTCTTGCTTCGCTGATGGATTTTGAGAAGAAAAATTGGATCAACTATAATATGAGCATGGTAAGGTTAGAAGATGTCAAGTCCCTTGAGAACTAGAGTCATCAGCTATTTTATAACTAGGGCAATACAGACTTCTAATTCTTATTTAATATAAAATTCCTTCAAAATTTGAGTAATTTTAGCTATGTTACCCTCACAGATATGATGTTCCTCTTTTTATTGCATATATATATATATGTATACATAAACATATGTATACATATATACACATATCTGGAGGAGGGCATGGCAACCCACTCCAGTATTCATGCCTGAACAATCCCCATGGACAGAGGAGCCTGGCAGGTTACAGTTCATGTCGTCACACAAAGTCGAACACTACTGAAGCAACTTAACGTGGCCTGATACACACACACACACACACACACATACACACACATACACACACACACACATATACACACACAAACATATACACACACACATATATACACACAAGAAAAGTGAACGTGTTAGTTGCTCAGTTGTGTCTGACTCTTTGAGACCTCATGGACTGTAGCCCACCAGGTTCCTCCATCTGTGGAATTCTCCAGGCAAGAAGGAGTGGGTTACCATTCCCTTCTCTAGCGGATCTCCCCAACCGAGGGATTGAACCCAGGTCTCCTGTGTTAGCAGGCAGGCTCTTTACTGCCTGAGCCACCAGGGAAGCCGTGTGTGTGTGTGTGTGTGTGTGTGTGTGTGTGTGTGTGTACGTGTATTTCCACTGACTAAGTGGAATTTTTTACAGTAGCTGATGTGGATTAGAATTTACTGAATTCTTCTCGCCACAAATCAAATTTCATCTTTATCACTTTTACTGATTTGACCCTCCTTAAGGGTGTTCACACTTCAGTTAGGTGAATGAACAAATGGTTTCCTGAATTAGATAGGAAAAGTTTACTCTGAAAAAGTGGAATCCTGAATCCCAGCATACTCGACATGTCTACGAGTCCTTGCACTGCTTTATTCATGATTATCCCATCTCCAGAATGTTCATTTTTTGAAGTTTCTGGGTTTTTAGAAAAATAAAGGATGGAGGGGAATTTACATGGAAATTAGGATTTAATGTTATCTGGAGTACTTTTGCATTTTTCTACAGTCTATGATGTTCTCACAGCCAGAAGACTGGAGTGGTTTGCCATTCCCTCCTTCATTGTACTTTTTCTTAATTGTGAAAGTGATCCTGAATGCAATATTGGGTAGACTAAAATGTTTGTTCAGGCTTTTCCACATGCTGTTATGGAATATTTTAACATTTTAGGAAAAATTGAGGCTGTTTGGGTGAAGAAAATGGAGAGATATTGCAGATGTCTAACCATATGAAAGATTCAGATGGAAGGGTGCCATGTTTTTGCTTCAGATTTGTCATCAAGTGGCTTCCCTCATAGCTCAGTTGGTAAAGAATCTGCCTGCAATGCAGGAGACCCTGGTTCAATTCCTGGGTCCGGAAGATCCACTGGAGAAGGGATAGGCTACCCACTCCAGTATTCTGGCCTGGAGAATTCCATGGACTGTGTGGTCCATGGTGTCCCAAAGAGTTGGACATGACTGAGCGACTTTCACTTTGTCATTAAGTCCTGGAAAAGGAAATGTCCAAAAACTTAAAATCTTACAGGAAGCTTTCTTTCCATGACAATGCTGAAGGTGTTTGGAAAGCCAAAATGGCTGAGAATTTAGCAGAGTTGCTGTGACTAGCAGATAGTCACCTAGAATCTTTGTTTTTGGTTGAATGCATCAAATGGCACCACGTGTATACTGGCCGAACAATTAATTATATGAAAACAACTTTGAGAAAGCACTTGGAAATTCTGTTTCTTCATACTTTGAAGGTGTTAGTTGCTCAGTCATGTCTGACTCTTTGTGACCTCGTGGACTGTAGCCCGCCAGGCTCCTCTGCCCATGGGATTCTTCAGGCAAGGACACTGAAAGAAGTGGGTATCCATTCCCTTCTTCAGGAGATCTTCTCAGCCCAGGGATTGAACCTGGGTCTCCTGCATTGCAGGCGGGTTCTTGACTGCCCGAGTCATCAGGGAAACTGTCATAATAAAAATCTGTCCCATATCATAGGTTTATAATTTTCTTAAAAGATGCTTTCTCATAGTTTCCAGTGGGATATTATGAGATACATTAAATGCAAAATTTATTATTTTCATAGGATTTGGTAGAAATTCCAAGATATTATTGCTGTTCTAAAAAATGACTTTTACTAAATTTGTTTTTGCTACATTCATAACCTGTAGTAATCAGGTTTCTTTGTGCTGGCAACTTTAATTAATGCAATTGTTTAATTATCTGCTCTGCTGAAGTGGCAAAGTGTCAGTATTGTATATTCACCTTTGGAAACTATATCTAATTTTCAGCATATTTTGCTTTGTGAAAATTTAACCAAAACCCGCTGAAATGCAAAACTTCTCCACTCTTATCCTTTTAATAGTCCTTCGGAGACCCCTGTATACTGCATCTATGTATTTTCCTTGTCGAATATTATCTGTAAATGTAGTTATCATAAGAAAATTACAGGCCATAGCGTGGCAAAGAGTTGGACACCACCGAAGTGCCTTAGCAACACACACAGGCATCATAAGAAAACAAGAGGAAATATCAATTGCTTTATTATTTTTTTTTTATTATAGCCTGCCTATGAGTGTGGCTATTTGTAACACAGACACTCCATAATAGGGGTGAAAAATTGGACTTTATCGCTTAAGCAGTTTCTTTAAAGCAGTGAGTCTGGGTGCTGTTTCATGGAGCAAATAAGCCACGGTGAGCAGGAACTACTATAGAGCCTGGAGTCTTGTATGGATCTTTAGTAGATGGGTAGACAGACAGACAGACAGGCAGACTGACAGATACATAGAGATGTATGTATGTGCTCAGTCACTTCAGCCGTGTTCAACTCTCTGTGATACCGTGGACTGTTGCTGGCCAGGCTCCTCTGTCCGCGAGATTCTCCAGCAAGAACACTGGAGTGGGTTGCCATGCCCTCCTCCGGGGGATCTCCCTGTCTTGGTGATTGAACCTTTGAGTCGACCCCTGTGTTTCCTGCTTTGCAGGCAGGCTCTTTCCCATTGAGTAACCTGGGAAGCTGATAGAGATGTATGGTAGCAACTTTAATTCTATCCTCTATGTCTCATGCAGCATACTTCCTATTGCCAATACTAACTGGAAACCATATAAGGGAAAAAATTCTGAAGAACTGGTGTGCCACCTGATACAAATTGATACATTACAATGTAACCACAATCATACATATTTCAACATCTTTGAACTCTTATTTTCCTCCACTTATTTCAGTTCAGTTCAGTCGCTCAGTAATGTCTGACTCTTTGCGACCCCATGAACCGCAGCACACCAGGCCTCCCTGTCCATCACCAATTGCCGGAGTCTACCCAAACTCATGTCCATTGAGTCGGTGATGCCATCAAACTATCTCATCCTGTCGTCTCCTTCTCCTTCTCCCTTCAATCTTTCCCAGCATCAGGGTCTTTTCAAATGAGTCAGCTCTTCGCATCAGGTGGCCAAAGTATTGGAGTTTCAGCTTCGGCCGTCAGTCCGTCCAATGAGCACCCAAGACTGATCTCCTTTAGGATGGACTGGTTGGATCTCCTTTCTGTCCAAGGAACTCTCAAGAGTCTTCCCCAACACCACAGTTCAAAAGCATCAATTTTTCAGCACTCAGCTTTCTTCACAGTCCAACTCTCACATCCATACATGACCACTTGAAAAACCATTGCCTTGATTAGATGGACCTTTGTTGACAAAGTAATGTCTCTGCTTTTTAATATGCCGTCTAAGTTGGTCATAACTTTCCTTCCAAGAAGTAAGCGTCTTTTCATTTCATGGCTGCAGTCACCATCTGCAGTGATTTTGGAGCCCCAAAATATAAAATCAGCCACTGTTTCCACTGTTTGCCCATCTATTTGTCATGAAGTGATGGGACCGGATGTTATGGTAACATGCTGTAACGTGTTGTGATCCACTTATTTACAGAATCTTTAGTTGTTCTCAGTAACATGTTGTGGCTTGCTATGTAGAGATCTTGGGCATCATTTGCTAAATTTACTTCTGGGCACATAGTAGTTGCAGTTCTCTTGTAAATGGTAACTTTGTATGTCATGTTCCAAATTTTGTTGCTGATTTATGGAAATATGACTAATATTTTGCATACAGATCTTGTACCTAATATTTTGCAAGCTTGTTTATTCTTAAAATTTGCTATATATTTTTTAATGTTCTAGCTATAAGATGTTATTTCAAAACACTAAATTATCTTATTCCCTTCCAATTCTCATAATGTTTATTTCTAAACATTTGTATTAAAAAAATACAGATTTCTTTAAAAGTTAGAAAAACAATTATTTGCCTGAAGATTTTTTTCTTTTTTTGTTTGAAATAGTACTTCAAATTAATCATAAACAACTAGCTTTAAATGATTTAAATGTTATACCACACTCAGTGTATTGCTTTCTTATATGTTCTATGTGCCACTAAAATATGTGAAAATAAGAGAAAAGCTTATTTTAAAATATTCACTTAATATATTTGTAATGTATAAAATTATTTAATGCTAAAAAAAGAAAAGTAGTCTAAATAATTTATTTTTCTTCCAAGCTACTTGTTTCTATATCCTCAGTTCTGAGATCCATCTGCAAAGATTTCAGTTTTTAAAATGAAAAAAATACACTTTTAAAGGATACATTTAGAAAAGTAAAAAGGTAGTAATAGAAAAAAGTTTCTTTAATTTAGCAGTTTCCTAAACACAAAATGAGCAAGAGCTACCATGATTTGCTAAGGTATACAGATAATGTGTTTTGATCTAAAATGGCATAAATTGATTGGAATATTACAGAGCTAAAGAAGAAAAAAGAGGTTGAAAATGATGGAGGTGATAACTAAAGTGATAAGTAAGGAAGGACCATTGTAAGCATTTAACTGGACAGCTGTGAGCTGTATCTGTAATCTATAGTTAGCATGGAGCAGAGATGGAGGAGGAGATTTAAGCTGGTTATCAATCTGTTTTTAAAGATCGAAATCTATTAGGTGGTAGGTGTCTCTCTGTCATGGAAATCAGGTGTTTCTAATATAAGACAGGACGATCGCAGAAGCAATAGAAAACAGCTGTCAGACATCAATGTAATGACTCATTTATATCTGTCATTAGGTGGTTAAAATAGTGAAATGCAGAGCGTTCTATTGTTGTTAAATATAACTCTGCACATTTGATTGTATTTTTTAAATAAATGAAGGATAAAAAAGATGTTGTCTGGAACTGAAAAGAGAAAATTATAAATATCTCAATGGCAATATGATTGAAAGAGGAAACATAAATGAAACTTTTTTAAGGTAAGATTGTGTACTATAAATAATTCTGCTAAGAATGCTGCTATTTACAGTTCTTACTTAAACTATTGTATCCAAGCTATTTTGCAAAAGGATATTGTTAAGATTTCTTTAACCTTATTCTTTATTTCCCACTTCAAAATAGTAAGGAAAAACTATGCTGGCTATGCAAGTTTTCATGAATGGGATTTATTATTTAAAGTTTCATATATTCTTGATGTGTTTCTAATCATTCTTCCAAATAAATTGTGAAACAGAGAGGGAGAGTTTTCTTCTCAGAGTTGTCTTATCTGTGACTGACATTAATCTGAGATAGTACATATATGGCACGTGAATTGCAGCAATTCTGAATAAAATCACAAGTTAATCAAATAGCAAGTATTTATGCTCCTACACACAGTTCAAAACTGTGAAGGAGCTTAGTATCCATAGCAACTATCATAGCATAACAGTCTATTTTTTCCATACCACTTTTTTTGTTTGTTTTGTTTGAGATTAAGAAGAACTCCCTAGGCTTATTGTTAATATTTTGAGCTAGCAAACTACTGAACCAAAGAAAGAATCTTGCCAGCAACAGTGTTTGAGATTAGCTTCTGAAAAAATTAATTTGCTAAAGACAAGAGTGAAAGGAAAATGATTACAATAAATACAAGACAATCTAATATATGAAATTTATAGAATCATTAAAAAGGTCAAATTTAGAATCACCCCCTGTGAATTTAATTGAAAAAAAAGCATTCATTTCTTTATAGTTTTCTGAGAAATTTGATATATATGTAAAAGCATACATTAGACAGGAAACCAATTGATGCTAATTCATTATAGCTACTCAGTATATTTACAAAAATAGTATAAGTATAGGAATCTTTGAACCCAAATCAATGTTAATAATTTTTTTTTAATTTAAAATTCCTCCAAATTTCCCCAAAAAGTAAAACTTTTTTGAGCTTATACAGGGTAAATGTATAACTTAGACTTTTATATTTCTGCACAGTTGGAGCTGAGCTGGAACTAATGATTTGAATGTGACAGTAATGATAACTTTGATCCCTCTTCTTCAATTTGAAAACACTTTAGGACCAGTTGACCAATGAAGTTGCAAGAACATCACAGAACTTATCAGAGTAGATAAATAAATGCCATTTATCTCCTATTATATATCACATACACATCTTAGCCCAGTAGCTGTCAAACTTTAGCTCATGTCAGATTCACAGATGGAATTACTGAATTCCAGATGTCAGTCTCTCTTCTCATTCCCAGACATTCTGCTGTGGTAGTTCTGAGGTAAGCATTGAGAACTTGCATTTCTAACCAGCTGCTGTTTGGGGACCACTCTTTGACAACCACTAACACTGAATATAAAAAAGCCTGCTGCCTCCGACAACTATGAAAATTAAATGCAAGGACTTCCCTGGTGGTCTAGTGGCTAAGACTCCACATTCCCAGCATCTGTGGAGCTGTGGCAGACTCACTTCTTGCCCTGAAAGCAGAGTTGAACCCAGCCCCTTTCAGAGTTCTTGACTGTCTTGGAGAAGATGACAGGATGGTGACAAAGACATGGCTTTCTGGAAGAGAAAAGATGAGGTCACTGTGATTGATGATGGCAGAGATCTTGCCAAAATGAGGCCTTTCTTAGATGTTCCAGGAGTATCCCAGAGAAGAAACTGACTCATCCTTCCTGTATCCCAATTTTACCTATGATGGCAGGCATCCAGTTGGAAGAGATGACATGGAACTTGTACCTAACTTTAACAGAAATGACACCACCTCAGTGTTGAAGTTCATGTCAGCCACAACTCACTGGTCAGGGTGGTTTTGAGCATGGAATCGTGCAAGCTTTGGTCCTTGCCAGCTAAGTCCAGGTTTGTGCAATCTGTAATACTCCTGATTGATGAGTAATATTGCCTAATAATCTAACATTATCTGATTGATGTCTCAGGTCAAGTGCAATACCCAATGCAGAAACTTAAGGAGAAAGTTGTCTGGCTTTCTAAGGGAAAATTAGAGTATGGGATTTTTCCAGCGAGTTAGGTCTGGGACCCTAAGAACAGAGTTGAGGTCAAGGTGGCCTCACTGGGCTGCTTGGAGTTCTATTGATAGTAGTTCTAACTTTTCAAAATGAGAGAAATTTAGGGGGTTTGGTATCAGCTTTTGTTGAGTCAATGGAATTCAATTAGGGTTGAATATTCTTGTGGGATTCTCCTGAACTCTCTTGTTTCTGAGCATCTTGCAAGCAGTATGTGTTACCAGCTGCCTTTTCTCAGGACTGTCTCTTAAGGATGCTGATTTAAAGAACAGCTTCAGAAGGAACAAGAAGAGTCTTTTCCAGAATGCAAGGTAAGGAGCTTCCTGCCTTTATACAAGTTCTGCTCTCCTAAGCTGCAGGCTCCTTTTCTGTGGACAGCCTGGGACAGAAAATGGGACAGCCCATTTTGTGGACAGATGTCATCTGACCCTTCTCATGGCTGTTTGTAGGAACTGGAGCAAGAAAATTCTTAAACTTGATTGTTACAGACTGAATGGTGTCCCTCCCAAATTCATCTTTCGAAACATTAACCAGGTCCTCTACTGTATTTGGAGATAAAGCTTTTAAGGACGAATTATGTTAAAATGGGAGCACAAAGGTGGGTGCCCTAGTCATCCAGTGTGACTAGTGTATTTGTGTTCAGTTGCTCAGTCATGTCTGTGTCTGACTCTTTGGGACCCCATGGACTATAGCCCACCAGGCTCTTCTGTCCTTGGAATTTTCCAGGCAATAGTACTGGAGCGGGTTGCTATTTCCTCCTCCAGGGCATCTTCCCAACCCAGGGATTGAATCCATGTCTCTTGAGTCTCCTGCATTAGCAGGTGAATTCTATACCACTGTGCCACCTGAGAAGCCCCCAGTATGACTGTTATCCTTATCAAAAGAGAGGATTAGAACACAGACAAACTCAGAGAGACCACATGAAGACACAGGGAGAATTTGTCCAACTGCAAGCTAAGGAGAGATGCTTCAAAAGAAACCCATCTTACTGACATATTGATCTTGGTCTTCTAGACACCTTAACTGTAAGAAAATGCAATCTGTTGTTTAAGATACCTAGTCTGTGGTCCTTTTTTATAGCATCCCTAAAAAAAACAAAAGTAAGCAGAAAAAAATCTTGATCCTGCTATTGGTGTGAGTAGTAATATCTTTTTTCTCTGAGCTAGGAGACTCAAAATTTTTTCCAGCATCAATCCAGGCTAACTTTCTAGCTTTAAAGCAAAGTTATACCTCAGATATTCACAGTTCTGGGAAAAAGGAAGCTGGAAATATAGTCTCTGGGTGACCAGACACAATTCAGAATCAGAGGAGGGCTACTATTAATAAAATGAGAAAGTTGAAATGGACCCTGGTGGGGTGGGGAGGTCAGTAGACAAAATAATGATAGTGGAAGTGAAAGGGAGTGATAGTGATATCATAAGGACAAAGATGGACTATACTCTACTTATTCAATCATTTAAAATAGTGCTACGGTATTCTAGGGCTTCCTGGGTGGCTCAGATGGTATAGAATCTGTCTGCAATGTGGGAGACCTGAGTTTGATTTCTGAGTCCGGAAGATCCCCTGGAGAAGAGAATGGCAACCCACTTCAGTACTCTTGCCTGGAGAATTCCATGGACAGAGAAGCCTAGTGGGCTACAGTTCATTGAGTCGTAAAGAATCCAGTAGTCATAAAGTAAAGTAAAGTAAAGACATGACTGAGGGCCTCTCATACACACATGGTTTTCTAAATCAGCAATTCCCAGTGTTTATTCCAAAGGTCAAGAGAGTAGTTTCTGGGTTAAGTGATGATAAATAGTGACTTCATTAAGAGCTTTCAGGGGTTTTAACACATAATGATTTTTTTGATTCTCTGAGATAACCACAATGATAATTTTTCTGAACATTTTCATTGAAATTGACACGGTCATACTTCGAAAAATTTTGTTCAGTAGCACAGAATTGTACTTAGATTGTAACACAATTCTAGTTCAATGTCTTCTTTTATGATTTAGTAAACTGAGGTCTTTATAACTGATTTAGTAAACAGAGGTCTTTATAATTAAATGACTTGATTTAGAAGTATGCACTGGTATTGAAAAAGGGGATCCATGTATTCTGATTACCATATGAATGTTTTTTTCAGAATAATATATCTTCTCAAAATTATCACAAATTTAGTGTAAATAAAGCTTCGCGTCAGTTCAGTTCAGTTGCTCAGATGTGTCCGACTCTTTGTGACCACATGAACCGCAGCACACCAGGCTTCCCTGTCTATCACCAATTCCTGGAGTTTATTCAAACCCATGTCCATCAAGTCAGTGATGCCATCCAACCATCTCATCCTCTGTCATCCTCTTCTCCTCCTGCCCCCAATCCCTCCCAGCATCAGGGTCTTTTCCAATGAGTCAACTCTTCGCATGAAGTGGCCAAAGTTTTGGAGTTTCAGCTTCAGCATCAGTTCTTCCAATGAACACCCAGGACTGATCTCCTTTAGGATGGACTGGTTGGATCTCCTTGCAGTCCAAGGGACTCTCAAGAGTCTTCTTTAACACCACAGTTCAAAAGCATCAATTTTTCAGTGCTCAGCTTTCTTTATAGTCCAACTCTTACTTCCATACATGACTACTGGAAAAATCATAGCCTTGACTAGACAGACCTTTGTTGACAAAGTAATGTCTCTGCTTTTTAATATAATAATCTAATGTAAAATATATATATAATATTTAAAATAGTTTTAACATTTTATTTAACATATATATCAAAAATTAATTTGACAGTAGTAAACTTTACTGACAGTAAAACTTTAGGGTTGATTATTACCAAAATCTTAAGATTATTCAGAGTATTAATATTTTAGAAAAACTTTATTAGTATCCAGAGAATTATAGAAAAAATTTTGGGGGGGGTCATTTAAATGAGACATATCAAACAAAAGCTATTCTTTGAAAATACACTAATTTCATGTAGCAAATGTATATATTCAAAGTAATTCTCTAGATTTTTTGAAACTCACCACCACATCTAATTTGACAACATCATCATTAATACATACATAAGGTTTGGGATATAATCCTCTCTTGAATCAGGGATTCATTCTTTATTCATCATTTGTTTTTGAGATACCATTGCCACAATCAATGTTAAGGGGAAGTTTTTAATGTTATGTAGAAAACAGTACTAGAGCAAAAGTATCTGAGAGCTAAAAATAGAAATAGTTTGCTATGATCCTACAGGTGGGTGGTGGTGTAGGACAGGGGTGGGTCACAGAAAAACGGGCTTCTAAAAATGTCATGTACTGATCCTGAGAACCTGTGATTAGATTACTTTACTTAGCAAGGAAGAATTAAAGTTGCAGATGGAGTTACGGTTGTTTATCAGCTAGAATGCAGGGACAGAGGAGCCTTGTGGGATAAGTCCATGGGGTGGCAAAGACTCAGTCATGAAGGAGTGACTAAACATTAACAATCAGCTGGCTTTAAGGAGGTTATCTTCGCTTATCCAAGAAGGGCTAGTAAATCACAAGAGTTTTAAATGGGGAAGAACCTAAGAACCCTTCCCTCACACTATGTAATCTGACAAAGACTCATGGTCAGGGCCATGAGACAAGGCAGCCAGCCCCTATGAGCTGGAAAAGGCAAGAGAAGATTTTCCTGGAGCCTCTAAAAGGGAATGCAGCCCTGCTGACACCTGGAGTTTAGCCCCACAAGGCCTATTTCAGAATTCTGACCTCTAGAACTGTAAGATAATTTGTGTGGTTTTAAGCCAGTGCATTTGTGGTCGTTTGTTACAGCAACAATCAAAAAAATATAGTCTCAAAATAGTATGTATATAACAACACAATATGACTGTTTCCATCTTTCTGCTTCCTGTGTTATTGTGCCAGTAGGGTTCTTTTATAAAAACATCAAGAATTACTTGTGCACATTAGATAGAAGTGGATAAAGGTAATGATAAAATAAGTGATCTTGAAACTGAAGCACTACTATTGCTCAGAACAGTGGTCTCCACTTTCCCCATCATCTCTTCTTACTTCTTCCTTTTCCCATGCAATAATCTTGTCTTGATCTTCCATCTACTTATTCAATTTAGAAAGCAGTCATGGCCAATACTCAATTCTCATGCAAAAGTAGATGCTGTGATTAGAGAAGTATAGTTGTAAGTCACACCTTACTCATTATTAGACAGTGGCTGAGAGACTTGAGTGAGTGCTTCATTATAAAGTGATCATGCCACTTTACAATGAAAAGTCTATTTTTCAGAAGAACCAAGCTAAAGTCAATGATTGCTGGGTAATTTTTCCCAACATTTTCTGTAGCAATCAGAAAAAAATCTCTTTTTTAAAGAGCCTCTAAATACAGTAGCACTTCAAAGCTGATAGCAAAGGATTCATCAAAGAAAACTTGATAAGGAGTTTTAGCCTAATCTGCAATTTACAACTCTTTTCAGATGTCTTCCTTGACCTTCTGGCTTCACAGCAAGAAGAAAATGTAATTTTTTCTTCAGCTCTTGCAACTGTCTCATTAAGGTGCCCAACTGTGATAATCTGACCATAGAGAGAACTTTTGCAGATCTCTTTCTGTTGGTTGCAGGTTTCTTAAATCAGACAAAGGAACTGGACACTTAAATGACAATTTTGTCAAGCTCTCATTTTTTTATCAATAGTTCAGCTCTTTTCATGTTTCTGGGTTTTGCCCTATTTTTTATTTCAGATATGAAGACATGAATTGTTTCATTTATTGCCTGGTAATTCTTCCCTGAAATTGACCACTGCTATTTATGATTTGGATGTTATATAACTGGATGGAATAAAAAAAAAAACAAGAAACAGCTTGCAGATTCAACTTTTTATACATTAAAAAGAAATTTACTTATTTTAAAACTTATATGTTTAGAAGATTATCCATACAGTTTATTTCTTGCTTAATGCCTATTGAACAAGAACTCTGTTAAGCACTGTTCTAAGTTCTTTGAATACCTTTTTTTAATCAAAATGCAACTGTGAAAGCTCTATTGTAAGCATACAATGTTAAACACTATACTCTATACTGAATACAAAGTACGCGGGTGCTCAAACTCAGTCAAGTCCAACTCTTTGCAACTGTACCCCATGAATTGTAGCCCACCAGGCTTCTCTGTTTATGGAATTTTTAGGCAAGAGTATTGGTGTGGTTTTCCATTTCCTTACTCCAGGAGATCTTCCTGACCCAGGGATTGAAGCTGCATCTCTTGCACCTCCTGAATTAGCAAGAATAGTCTTTACCAACTGTACCTTCTGGGAATACAGTTAAGTCCAGTTCAGTCACTCAGTTGTGTCCAACTCTTTGTGACCCCATGGACTACAGCATGCCAGGCCTCCCTGTCCATCACCAACTTTCAGAGTTTACTCAAACTCATGTCTATTGATTCGGTGATGCCATCCAACCATGTCATCCTCTGTCATCCTCTTCTCCTCCTGCTTTCAATCTTTCCCAGCATCAGGGTCTTTTCAAATGAGTCAGTTCTTCACATAAGGTGGCCAGAGGATTGGAGTTTCAGCTTCAGCATCAGCATCAGTCCTTCCAAAGAATATTCAGGACTGATTTCCTTTAGGATAGACCGGTTGGATCTCCTTGCTGTCCAAGGGACTCTCAAGAGTCTTCTCCAACACCACAGTTCAAAAGCATCAATTCTTCGGCACTCAGCTTTTTTTATAGTCCCAACTCACACATCCATACATGACCACTGGAAAAACCACAACTTTGACTAGATGGACCTTTGTTGGCAAAGTAATGTCTCTGTTTTTTAATATGCTCTCTAGGTTGGTCATAGCTTTTCTTCCAAGGAGCAAGCATCTTTTAATTTAATGGCTGCAGTCACCATCTGCAGTAATTGATTTTGGAGCCCCCAAAAATAGTCTGTCACTGTTCCCACTGTTTCCCCACCTATTTGCCATGAAGTGATGGGACCAGATGCCATGATCTTAGTTTTCTGAATGTTGAGTTTTAAGCCAACTTTTTCACTCTCCTCTTTCACTTTCATCAAGAGGCTCTTTAGTTCTTTTTCTTTTTCTACCATAAGTGTGGTGTCATCTGCATATCTGAGGTTATTGGTATTTCTCCTGGCAATCTTGAGTCCAGCTTGTCCTTCATCCAGCCCAACGTTTCTCATGATGTACTCTGCATAGAAGTTAAATAAGCAGGGTGACAATATACAGCCTTGACGTACTCCTTTTCCTATTTGGAACCAGTCTGTTGTTCCATGTCCAGTTCTCACTGTTGCTTCTTGACCTGCATACAGATTTCTCAAGAGGCAGGTCAGGTGGTCAGGTATTCCCATCTCTTTCAGAATTTTCCACAGTTTATTGTGATCCACACAGTCAAATGCTTTGGCTTAGTCAATAAAGCAGAAGTAGATGTTTTTCTGGAACTCTCTTGCTTTTTTTATGATCCAGCAAATGTTGGCAATTTTATCTCTGGTTCCTCTGCCTTTTCTAAATCCAGCTTGAACATCAGTTCACAGTTCACATATTGTTGAAGCCTGGCTTGGAGAATTTTGAGCATTACTTTACTAGCATGTGAAATGAATACAATTGTGCAGTAGTTTGAGCATTCTTTGGCATTGCCTTTCTTTAGGATTGGAATGAAAACTGATGTTTTCTAGTCCTGTTTCCACTGCTGCGTTTTCCAAATTTGCTGGAATATTGAGTGCAGCACCTTCACAGCATTATCTTTTAGGATTTGAATTAGCTCAACTGGAATTCCATCATCCCTACTAGCTTTGTTTGTAGTGATGCTTCCTAAGGCCCACTTGGCTTCACATTTCAGGATGTCTGGCAAGTGATAATACCATTATGATCATCTGGGTTGTGAAGATGTTTTTTATATAGTTCTTCTGTGTATTCTTGCCACTTCTTCTTAATATCTGCTGCTTCTGTTAAGTCCATACCATTTCTTTCCTTTTTTGTGCTCATCTTTGTATGAAATGTTCCCTTGGTAGCTCTAACTTTCTTGAGATCTCTGGTCTTTCCTATTCTGTTGGTTTATGCTATTTCTTTGCATTGATCACTGAGGAAGACTTTCTTATCTCTCCCTGCTATTCTTTGGAACTCTGCATTCAAATTGTTTTATCTTTCTTTTTCTCCTTTGCCTTTTACTTCTCTTCTTTTCACAGCTATTTGTAAGGCCTCCCCAAGACAACCATTTTTGCCTTTTTGTGTTTCTTCTTCTTGGGGATGGTCATGATTCCTGCCTCCTGTACAATGTGACAAACCTCCATCCATAGTTCTTCAGGCACCGTGTCTATCAGATCTAATCCTTGAATCTGTTTGTCATTTCCACTGTATAATTGTAAGGGATTTGATTTAGGTCATATCTAAGTGGTTTTCCCTACTTTCTTCAATTTCAGTCTGAATTTGGCAAAATCACGATCTGAGCCACAGTCAGCTCCTGGTCTTGTTTGTGCTGACTGTATACCCATCTTTGGCTGCAAAGAATATAATCAATCTGATTTCAGTATTGACCATCTGCTTATGTCCACATGTAGAGAATTGTCTTGTGTTGTTGGAAGAGAGTGTTTGCTATGACCAGTGTATTCTCTTGGCAAAACTCTGTTAGCCTTTGCCCTGCTTCATTGTGTACTCCAAGGCCAAATTTGCCTGTTACTCCAGGTATTTCTTGACTAGGACATCTTTTTTTGGATGTTAGTTCTAAAAGGTCTTGTAGGTCTTCATAGAACTGTTCAGCTTCAGCTTCTTCAGCATTACTGGTCGGGGCATAGGCTTGGATTACTGTGATACTGAATGGTTTGCCTTGGAAACGAACAGAGATAATTTTGTTGTTTTTGAGATTGCATCCAAATACTGCATTTTGGAGTCTTTTGTTGATTATGATGGCTACTCCATTTCTTTTAAGGGATTCTTGCCCACAATAGTAGATATAATGGTCATCTGAGTTAAATTAACCCATTCCAGTCCATTTTAGTTCACTGGTTCCTAAAATATCAATGTTCACTCTTGCCATCTCCTGTTTGACCACGTCCAATTTGCCTTGATTCATGGACCTAACCTTCCAGGTTCCTATGCAGTGTTACTATTTGCACCATCAAGCTTTACTTCTATCACCAGTCACATCCAAAACTGGGTGTTGTTGTTGCTTTAGCTCCACCTCTTCATTCTTTCTGGTGTTATTTCTCCACTGAACTCCAGAAGCATATTTGCCACCTACCAACCTGGGGAGTTCATCTTTCAGTGTCCTATCTTTTTGCCTTTTCATACTGTTCATGGGGTTCTCAAGACAAGAATAGTGAAGTGGCTTGCCATTCCCTTCTCCAGTGGACCATGTTTTGTCAGAACTCTCCACCATGACCCGTCCATCTTGGGTGGCCCTACAGGGCATCGCTCACAGTTTCATTGAGTTAGACAAGGCTGTGGTCTATGTGATCAGATTGGTTCATTTTCTGTGACTGTGGTTTTCACTCTGTCTGCCCTCTGATGGAGAAGGATAAGAGGCTTATGGAAGCTTCCTGATGGGAGAGACTGTTTGAGGGGGAAACTGGGTCTTATTCTGATGGGCAGGGCCATGCTCAGTAAATCTTTAATCAGATTTTCTGTTGGTGGGTGGAGCTGTCTTCCCTCCCTGTTATTTACCTCAGGCCAAACTATGGTGGAGGTAATGAAGATAATGGCGACCTCCTTCAAAAGGTCCCAGGCATGCACTGCTACACTCAGTGGCCCCCAACCCTGTAACAGGCCACCACCAACCCACGCCTCTGCCAGAGACTCCCAGACACCCACAGGCAAGTCTGAGGCAGTCTCTTGTGGGGCCACTGCTTCTTTCTCCTGGGTCCTGGTGCAGAAGGTTTTGTTTGTGCCCTCCAAGAGTCTATTTCCCCAGTCCTGTGTAAGTTCTGGCTGCTCTATGGTGGGGTTAATGGCAACCTCCTCCAAGAAGACTTATGCCACACCCAGGTCTGCTGCACCCAGAGCCCCGGCCCCTGCGGCAGGCCACTGCTGACCCGAACCTCCACAGGAGACACTCACACACAGATCTATCTCAGTCTCTACAGGAATACGAGGTACACATATTAGGCAAATACAATTTCATTGCTCATCTGCTACAGAATGCTTCAATTAAGACTTTGCTCATTTTATATGATATATAATGTTGAGTAATTGCATTTTAAAATAGGATAGAGATGATTGTGTACACATGTGTTAAAATATTTCCCTAATTTCATTTTTTGAGCACCAATCAGTCTACTCTCCTTGATGAATCTTAATGCCTTAATTGTAGCACACCTCCCCAAATTTTTATAGGTGTTTGTTTATCTAAGAGTCAGGGCAGTTAGGAAGTATAACTGTCTAACGGTTAGAACTATAGATTCTCCAGACCAGAAATACTTAGAAAAAAAGTACAATTAGCATGCTTTAAGGCTAGTTTAGAAGGTTCTAGTATAACAGCCAGGAAGATCCAGAAATAGCCGCCAGGAAGACACAAACACACAGGAGTCACATTTTCTTATGTGACAGAAAAAGTGAAAGTGTTAGTTGCTCAGTCATGTACAACCCCATGACCCCATGGACTCTAGCCTGCCAGGCTCGTCTGTCCATGAAATTCTCCAGGCAAGAATGCGGGAGCGGGTAGTTATTTCCTTCTCCAGGGGATCTTCCTGACCCAGGGATTGAACACAGGCCTCCTGCATTGTAGGCAGATTCTTTACTGTTTGAGTCACAGGAGAAGCCCTATGTGATATAACGTAACCTAAACTCAAAGTGAGAGGGATTTGGTCATCTCCCCAGTCTTTACTCTGCATACACAAATGAGTGTTAGGAAATTTAGTCCTCAAACTTTTATTAAAAGCCTAGAATGTGCCAACACTAGGCTAATGGTTTGAAAGCTTAAAGATACTTTTGCATATTGGAACATGCTCCTTTGGTGAATACTTACATGGTTTTTGCCATAATTGTTTATTTCAGCATCCACGTAGCTCAGCTCTCTAATCATCTGGCTTCTGGGCAGTGACTTGCTCTCCCTGAAGGATTTTTTTCTTTCTCTCTGTCACTTAGCTCCACAGCCACATCAGTACTGATACCCTTGACCCTCCTCAATCTCAGCTCCCACCATCTCACCTTCTGACCACTGCCTCACATCTTTCCTGCTCATTCCCTAAGATTTGCTGTTGCTGTTTAGTCACCTACTCTTTTGCAACCCCACGGAGCTCACCAGATTCCTCTGTCCATGGGATTTCCTAGGCAAGAAAACTGGAATGGGTTGCCATTTCCTTCTCTTGGGGATCTTCCTGACCCAGGGATCAAATCTGCCTCTCTTGCATTGGCAGGCAGATTCTTTACTGCTGAGCCATCTGGGAAGCCCAAAATGGAAAATAGGACCAGCTTATTCAACTAATTTCAATCAGCATTTACCCAGCATGGCACTACCTTTCTGCACATGAAAGCACTCAGTGCTTCCTGACTTAGGAGCAAACAGACATATATAAAACTTTGCAAAGAAAGGTGAAGCAAGAAAGAAGGAAATGACGAATCTGATTTCAACAAAAGATATTGCTCTGGCTTCTATATACAGAATAAAAACGAGGAGTCAGCCTTTTCAGAGGAAGAATTTGGACGACCTGTATCATATTGCTTTTTCCTTTTGTGCTTTCTCTGCCAGGTGGTGTCCAAGAAACTGTGTCCCTTTTAATTCAACCTTTTTTGGATACATTTTCAAACTATATAAAGATAACTGGATATACCATGAATTCTGTTTCCATTTTTACCTGACAGACTCCTTATCCATACATTTATCTACCCATTACAAAAATGTTAAGGAGCATCCACAGTGAGCCTAAGAATTATGCCAGAGTAGAACATAATTATAGAAAATTAAAGTGGAAAAAAATACACTGAATTTTAGGGTGTATTATCTATCCCCAAAGAAAGCTTCCTGATTAATAGCACAGTTTAACAGCCTAAATAAGGTCTTGCCCCTAATTCTGTAGTCTTAGTAAAGCATATACTCATATATCCCACTTTTGACGTGACACCAAAATCGAGCCGAATTCTTATTTCGAGTAAAAAGAGTCTTGGGAAGGTTTAGAATGCATTTACAGAGTGCCTGAGTAAGGTGCTGTATTAAGCCACCTACTGAACCCTGTTGCATTGATCCTTACTTGCCACGAGTGGTGTGCTGTTGATTTGGAGACTATGGATGGCTTTCAGCTCTTAATAGGGCAGCTATCCTATTTTTATTCTGGCACCAACTTAAATAACACATATTTCATACTTAGAGGTAATATTGAGCTGAGCTGAATTCAAACTACTGACCTGGAAGTGAATAGTCTCATTTTTCTTTATAGCAGATTCTGAAGTTATCAGTTCCTTGATCCACTTAGAAAATGAGCTTAGGAAAATCTGCACCTTCTTCATTGTCTCTGTCTCTCTCACACACACGCATATACTCACTCTTTCTCTCCTATGTCTTTATCACACCAGAGTTACATGCTTATAAATGTCAGGAAAACTAAAATTTGGAATATTAAAGTATAAGGTCTTTAAGAAACGTAATTTTTTAAGGATGCCAGACTGCTAGCCTCCAAGAAATTCCTAGTGACTTGATGTCCTGGACGAACTGGGCCAAGTGAAATACAGTTGATGAGTTTCATCAACCAGGGAAGATTTTATCCCTGGAGAGGAGATTGGAAGTGGGCATCACATCTAGACAAATTCACAACTTATCATACCTCCTATTTATTCTAAGGGCCTATTCATCTTGTCTCAAATTCATTGAGTCTCCTCTAAGAGGGCTTCAGCAGGATGTGAACCAAGAATTTCCAGATGTACAGGGAGGATTTAGAAAAGACAGAGGAACCAGAGATCAAATTGCCAACATACATCAGACCATAGAAAAGCAAGGGAATTTAAAAAATGTCTACTTCTGCTTCATTGACTATGCTAAAACCTATGGCCATGTGGATCAAAACAAACTGTGGAATATTCTTAAAGAGATGGAAATATCAGACCACTTTACCTGCCTCCTGAGAAACCCATATGCAGGACAAGAAGCAGCAGTTAGAACCAGACATGGAACAAAGGACTGGTTCCAAATTGGGAAAGGAGTACGTCAAGGCTGTATGTTGTCACCTTGTTTATTTGACTTATGTGCAGAGTACATCATGTGAAATGCTGGGTTGGATGAATCACAAGCCGGAATCATGCAAAATGCTGGGCTGGATGAATCATAAGCTGGAATCAAGATTGCTGGGTGAAATATCAACAACCTTAGATGTGCAGATGGTACCACTTTAATGGCAGAAAGCAAGGAAGAACTAAAGAGCCTCTTGATGAAGATGAAAGAGGAGAGCGAAAAAGCTGGCATAAAACTCAGCATTCAAAAAACCAAAGTCGTGGCATCTGGTCCTATCACTTCATGTCAAATAGATGGGGGAAATATGGAAACAGTGTCAGATTTCATTTTCTTGGGCTCCAAAATCAATGGAAATGGTGACTGCAGGCTTGAAGTCAAAAGATGCTTGCTCCTTGAAAGAATGGCTATGACAAACCTAGACAGTGTGTTAAAAAGCAGACACATCACTTTGCCGACAAAGGTCCATATAGTCAAAGCTATGGTTTTTTCAGTAGTCATGTACGGATGTGAAAGTTGGACTCTAAAGAAAGCTGAGCACCAAAGAATTGATGCTTTCGAACTGTGGTTCTGGAGACTTGAGATTCCCTTGGACTGCAAGGAGATCAAATCAGTCAATCCTAAAGGAAATCAATCCTGAATATTCACTGGAATATCTGTTGCTGAAGCTGATGCTGCAATACTTTGGTCACCTGATGCAAAGAGTCCACTTATTGGAAAAGACTCTGATGCTGAGAAAAATTGAAGGCAAGAGGAGAATGGAGCGACAAAGGATGAGATGGTTGGATGGCATCTCTGACTCAATAGCCGTAAGTTTGAGCAAACTCAGGGAGATAGTGCTGGACAGAGAAGCTGGGTCTGCTGTAGTTCATGGGGTTGCAAATAGTTGGACTTGATTTAGCAACTGAACAACAACCACAAAGGGCTTCCTAGGTGGTTCATCGGTGAAGAATCTGCCTGCCAATGCAGGGCACCTGGGTTTGATCCATGGCTTGGGAAGATCCCCTGCAGAAGGAAACAGCAACCCACTCCAGTATTCTTGCCTGGAAAGTTCCATGGAAAGAGGAACCTGGTGGGCTACAGTCCATTGGGTCGCAAAGAGTCGGACACAACTTAGCAAATAGACAACAACAAGAGGTCTATATCCTTACTAAGATGGTGTTTGATCCTGAATGCTCTGCTGCCTGGGGAGTCAGTCATCTGCTCTGTGTACCTCCCATATGAATGCAAGGCAGACATGCTAACAAACGTGCTTGTTTTTCTGTTGTTAGCCTGGTTTTTATTACAGGGATCTCAGCTAATAATTCAGAAAGGTAGAGAAAGATTTTCTTCCCCTAAAATAAGACAAATGAAAAATTATAAAATGTGAAAACACTTTAGTTGTTCCAATGGAATCATATATTTGCATATACAGTCACATAATGTGCACTAGAATAAGTTTTAAACACCGAGACATGTTAAATACATGGATATAAAGGGGAAAAGCTTAAACATTTAAACTACTTACCAATGTAGGGGCTGAATTTTTATTTTAATCTTGGTTTCTCAGCTGCAACAATACAATGAATCATGCTGAAAGTTGATAAGTGTGGAAATGCAACAGTAAAAATCTGGTAATAATAAAAGTTTATGTCTGGGAAAGGTAAAAAATATCTCAACATGCAAAAATTGGAAAAAAAAGAATTCATTTATTAATAACACTCTATTAAGCTACAACTTTACAAAGCAAGGATTTACTCTAATCCATAAAATTCCAATTCAAACCACCAGGTTTATTCTAATCTTCCCTTTCGGTTTTTGTTGTTGTTTGTGTTGAGACTGACTCTTTTTGCAACCCCGTGGACTGTAGCCTGCCAGGTTCCTCTGCCCGTGGATTTTCTTTGTAAACTTATTTCTAAAATAGTAAAAAAAACAAAACAAGCCCCCCAATAAAACTCTGATTTCCAATTATCCTTTACATATACTTGCTTGTTTAATTCTAGAAAGCACAGTAAGTAGTTTTAGAATTCTTGCCTCATACTACTGTGGAAAAATGATGCACCAAGGCTCAGCATTTTGAAGGTTATTTTAGTATTTACCTTTAGGGCATAGAGTTAATGCACTACATTCAAAAGTTATTTGACTTAAGGTTTTGTTTTTGTTTTAGTGTTTTCCCCTTAATTTAGTTTTGTTATTTTTTAGAAAATCAATCAGACTTATATATTTCTGCTTGAATCCCAGTTCAGATTTTATCCCTATCCTCTTTTATTTTATTATTTTTGTGTATGTACACTGTGAGCAATGTTCCAAATGTCAGAACTTTGGGAAAATGAATTCTCAGGGAAATATCACCCACCTGCACCACTCCCTTCCCCCAAGTTCCATCCACTTTTTCCAGGTCATCAGTGTCATTAGGTTCTGGATCACATTCCGGTCTCTCTCTTTCCCTCTCTCAAAGCACATTCATATTTTCTTCCTCTTTTTTTAGTTTGCAATGCAGATATGATTTTGCACTCTGTTTCTTCCCACTGAACAATATACCCGAGAAATTACTCTTTTAGTTCATAGAAAATTTTTTCTACGGCTGAATGCTAGTGTGTTGTATGTATACCTATCTTCAGTATAAACTTGTCCAAAGAAAAATTTCTGGGTAATTCACATGCAGTTTCAGTAGATACTGTCAGCTGCTTACTCTGCATTTGGCTAACATTTTCCTTTCTCTCTCTTTTTAAAATATTTATTTGGCTACATCTTCGTTGCCTCACTTCCCTACCTGTGTCTGTGGGATCTTTCATCGGGGCACACGGACTGTCTAGTTGAGGTGTGCGGCTTCGTTCCTCCAGAGGCATGAGCTGTCTAGTTCCCCAATCAGGGATCAAACCCTCATCACCGGCATTGCCACTGGATCACTAGGGAAGTTCCTCTCTTTCTATTCTTCGTCCTGTATATTCAAGCATTCAAAGGAGGCCTCTCCTGTCCTTTTATTAATAACTTCTTTCTCTCCCATAATTTTCACTTTACAGGATTTTTGATCAGGCTTCCAGTTCCTTCTCTTTAGTTGGTGATCTTATCTACACAAAACTTCACATTTTCTGGCGGGTCATTTTAACCCACACTTAGGCTCTTTAATTCTCTCCATGCAAATTTGCCAGATGACTGACCTCATCCTTTGCAAAGACTGTTTTGAAAGATTGAGAGAGGATGCTAGTGAAAATTAAGGTGTATTTTTCTACTCACAGTTTTTAATAGTGTTCTCTGTGTTCCTGTTGATCTGATGACATGATACTTGTTATTGTATTCTCTATCATGCCTTTTTGGAAGATATATAAGGGGATTCAGATTTAGGCGGTTGCATTAGGTACCCAGTTGTGCTACAAATAATTGTAACATTCATGTGTGCTAGGATAATCTGATAAATTCTGAGTTCAGAGTTTTACATTCTACTTTTCATAAGATGTGTATTCAGTAATCCTCTGGGGGACTATTACATGTTCCTGTTTAAGGAGCAGCAACATTTTTCTAATAGTTCTGCTACTGTTATTGGTAGAAATACCTCTACTTTTACTGTAATCCAACTGAAGAGACCAAAGGGTAGCCTCATACAGAATTAAAACATACTTTATTGAAAGGGAAGAAAATTTAGTGTCAAAATCAGTAATGAAGCCAGTAACTCTTCTGATGTGCAGAGAAACAAGATATTCATGAGAACCTAGTATTGGGGAAAGCGTCATAGAAGAAATGGGGTCAGAACAGTAATGGAGGACACTGAGGGTTTTAATTGCCTGAGGAAATGAGAAAGGGCATTATTGTCATGAATTAATTAGGAGTATTTAATTGAAAATAAATTTGTATTAACTAAACAAATACATTTCACTTAAATGAATAAGAAATAAGAAAATAAATTACTTTTTTAATAATTATTTTTATTACACTTATGCAAAGTAGCAGTGTCTCATCAAATTAAAACACCCCAGGGATTTTCTGAATTAGAGAACTAGAACGTATTTCAAGACTCAGGGTGTATCTTGCACCACCTCTTACATTTCTCCTGTAGTCTCTGCACAGAAGTCTCGTTTTCTTTCTCTGCTGACCTGCATTCTCTATTTCTTGGTTACACAGTCTCTGGGCTATAGCTTGTGGCATCTCAGATTACTGTTCTGTAAACATCTCAGAGTCATATCAATCAGGTCTTCATACAAATGTTTGTGGACCTGAGATTAAGTCTTTGGGCATTTTGGGAAATCTTATCACACAATGATAATGATTTAAGCATTTAATTATAGAGTAAACTCAATCATAATATCATAACCTCATGTGGGATATTATTACCTATTAAATATGCTTCTGCCCTTAGTGAAATAACCTTAAAGCTAATTCTCCAAGAAGGTACATTTAATATCTTTCTCTCCATCTCCCTTTCTCTCTTCTAAAGTGTTTGCTGAATTAATCATCTCTGAATATGAGACATCAGAATTTCAAAGTTTTGTAAAAGGAATCTGAGTGAGTGATATATAAGTAGCATTGTTAAAAACTTGTGGATTCAGAGTTCAGACTAGTAATTACCAGGGGGAAAGGTGTTGGGGGTGGGCAAAATGGGTGAAGGGAGTCAATTACAGTGTGACAGATGGTAACCAGACTTGTGGTGATGTCACTTTGTGGAGTAGACAGGTACTGAATTACAGTGCTTGTACCCTTGCTATGGGCTTCCCAGGTGGCAGAGTGGTAAAGAATCTGCCTGCCAATGCAGGAGACACAAGAGACTTGAGTTCAATCCTTGGGTCAGGAAGATCCTCTGAAGTAGGAAATGGCAACCCACTCCAGTATTCTTGCTTGGGAAATCCCATGGACTGAAGAAACTGCTGGGCTACAGTCTATGGCATCACAAAGAACTGGATATGACTGAGTGCACATACATACACACACACCCACCCACCCACACACACACCCCCATGTTTGTGTCTAGAACAGTTTGACATGCTTGTTTACCCTTGCTTTGTGCCTGTGTTTACTTCCCATTACTTATGTGCCTGCTCAATCATGTCTGACTCTTTGCAGCCCCATGAACTGTACCCCGCCAGGCTCCTTCATCCATGGAATTTCCCAGGCAGCTGGAGTGGGTTGCCATTTCCTCCTCCAGGGGATCTTCCCAATCCAGGGATTGAACCCATGTCTCCTGTCTGCATCTCTTGCATTGGCAGGCAGATTCTTTACCAGTTGATTCAACTAGGAAGCCAATAATAGATGACATGTCTGCTATTGTTTCTGCCAACTTTGTTGTATTTTTGAGCAAGATATCTCTGCCTTTCAATGTCGTTGTATCTAGAATGAAAATATTGCACTTCAGTCGTCTATTCAATAAGGCATACATTAGCCACACATAGCGATTTAAATTAAAATTAAACTGAAACTTCAGCTTTTCATTTGCACCAGCAACTGTTTCTGCTGCTCAGGAACCAAGTGTGGGTCACTCTCTTACTGGATGGTGAATGCTTTAGAATATTCCCACCATCACAGAAATTTCTGGAGATGCTACTGATTTACTGTCCTCCTCTCTGGCTATGTTGTACAATAATTCACATCTGGCTTATCATTTGGCATACATAAATGTCATGTAAATTAAAATTTTACATGCAAAATGAAAAAAATAATTTTTTCAAGTCTTTACCATTCTAAGCAAAAACTCACGGATATCAGCTTAAAATCGCATTGTCATTTTCAGAATTAAACAGCCCAAAGGATGATGTATAACAGAAAGATATTTAATTATCAACCATTTCCTCACTTTCTGCTGTTTAACACTCCTAAGGGAAAAAAAGAACATACTTTTTCTTATTTTCAACTAAAAGTCTTTTTTGGAGAAAACTTTTTCTATTCCTTCCATTTCCTTGTTCTTCCTTTTCTGATAATAAATGTCATATTTTCAAAGACTAAAGTGACCTTAGATAGTTTTTACAGTGAACTATATAACTGAACATATAATAAAAACTCAGCGGTGATAGATACAGATGGTTTTGAATCTTAACATGGTTCACAAAGTTATAGACAATTTTATATCCCTTTGCCCTCAAATTGCATTTAATATCAAACCAATGCTTTTATTATAGTCTTACCATATTCTTTTGTAGAAAATGTACAGAGGTGTATCACTGATTTATGGAAGATTTCTGAATTCTCCTTTCTTTCTCAATTACTGTTAAGTACCCTAAGAACCTTATATAATATTTTGATTCAACATGTAATCATTATGTAAAAAACCACAAATGTCTGTTTGCAGGTTCTGATCAACTTTCTTTTGATGAAAACAGTTGAATTTAAATATTTAATCTACATAAGAGCACAGATTCAAAGACAGAGTTAGTTTACAATTTTATCAGAGAACATAAAGAAATATATTGTTACTTATGAGTACAATTAAATATTTCAGCATGGACTTTAAAAAAATTTTTATAAAGCCATGATGCCCCTTAACTTCCTTGTCAATGCTTTCTGCCATACTAGTGTATATGTTTATACCTAACTACAGATTTAGTTTTCATTTGCCTGATGAATTATGCTCTTACCATGTGCTAATGACCGTTCATATATTTTGTGAATGTTCTGGTGAAACATCTTGTCTAATTTTTTGTTTTATTTGTTCTGAATTATTTGTTTTATTTAAAAATTTTAGCACACACATATTTACATTTTAGTATATAATTTTAGTTCTGTATGAGGATAGAGGCAGCACATACACTTTTTCTGGGATTCCTGAATTTCAAATAAACACGTATCTACCAAAGTGAAAGTGAAAGTCTCTCAGTCATGTCCAACTCTTTGCAACCCCGTGAACTGTACAGTCCATGGAATTCCCCAGGCCAGAATACTGGAGGGAATAGCCTTTCCTTTCTCCAGGGCATCTTTCCAACCTAGGGATCAAACCCAGGTCTCCCACAGAGGCAGCACATACACTGTTTCTGGGATTCCGAATTTCAAATAAACATGTATCTACAAAAAGTTCATTAGTTTATCCTAGCAGAATGTAGCTAAAAACCTGATTGGCCTAGTCAACCTCAACTTGGTGGTCTTGACCTTTTAAAACCTGCAGGAAGCAGAGGAGACTTAGAGTCTAAGAATCCTCTTATTTCAGAAGATACAGTCAGTATTTCTCTCAGATTCTCTCTCTCTCTCTCACTTGTCACTCTCATCCTTACTTTGTCACTCTCTCTCTAAAGGGGTGATAACATTTCATGTTATTTTAAGAAAGTTGAAAAACGATGTTTAAAGTCATTTTTGAAAAGATTGTAGCTCCTCCAACTATATGTTAATTCGTTTGAAATACGTACTGACTACTGATTATATATGATGAAGAAATGAATTTAGATCATGTAGCTATTTCCTCATGAAGAAAGTCAAATATAGTATTCCGTGTGTAAGGGGAACTATTTCAATCATTCAAGTGGTAACTATTTCAAAATGCCATCGTATAATTCAAATGTGTTTGACATACAAACCTTGATGTGTAATACGCTCTTAATAAACTTTGAATGGCTTGTTTAAAAAATGTGAACACTGTAGAGTTCTTGATCTATACTTCCCTTTCTTTTTTACTTAGTTATTTAAATTTTTGAAGTCATCAAAAAGTTTCTGAAATATTTCTGAGAGGTCATTTCTTATTAATCCCAATGATGAGATTTAACTGAAAAATGATACCATTCCTGGAATTCAGATGTTCTTCAATGAATCATTGGAAATTTCCAGTGACAATAGAAATTCTGAACCAAAGACACATGACAGACCGTTTGTCAGAGAGTGATGACTGCTCTAGCAACTAAGCAACATCATCCGTGATCGATTATACATGAGCTGAGTCAAGGTCAAACTCTGCCAGGACCTTCACCCCACAAGGGCAGGGAGGGTGGGGCTGGTCCTGGGCTGGGACACAGCCAAAGGGCATGAATCACAATGAGACTGCAGTCACCAAAGAAAAAGAGTCAGCAGGGGAGTGGTGCAGCCTCCAGCAAATATGCAGTTGGCTTGAAAGCACCTACTGCAAGGAAATACCTGAAGTCTTCATAAATTTTGTTTCTTAAGGGAAAAGATAATTTATAGATATGAAGGATCATCAAAATGTAATAGAAATAGGCTATAGAGTCATTTGACCTGGGATTACATCAATGATCTGTGTCTTACTGAGGAGTCACCAGCCTCTCTGAACCTCAGTTTACTCTGCGGCCACCTAATTAAGTTGCTTATGTAAAAATCATCAATAATGGTGTGCATTGGAGAAAAGCAGAGTAGAGATGGAATAATATCAGATTTTTTTGTCATCAATCTCACTGCTCACCTGAAAATATCTCATTGAGAGCTGATCTGGTCTCTCTCTTGGTCTTTGCATGCCTTGAACACAGCTTTTATTTGTTAGAATAAGCTCACTAATTCTTAGGTTTCCAGGTTCCATTAGTGACTGTGGATGAAAACTTCTCTGCAGGAGACATGCTGTGTCTTCACAAAGACACGGTGGGGAAGAGTTCTCTACTTAGTCCTTTAAATCCTCATATAGTATAATCAAAGGGTCTTTGAAATAGTGTGACATCTATTTTACTGAGATATCAGAACTCATGTCCATTGAGCAATATTTTTTATCTTCAAATAATGCAGTGTACTGGGTCATCTTACTATATAGGGAGTGTTGACTCAGTATCCTGACTGTAGACTTAAAAGTCAGAGAAGCCAGCTACACCAAATGAAAAGAGCAGAGAAAACTTCCCAGGGTCTAACCTGGTACAGAGCACCAAAATATTGGGGGAAAATTTGACAGAATCAATGTTTTCAGAAATAACCAAAGGATTATAGGAACAAAGAGAGTGCTGAATAAAAAAAAAAAAAAAAAAAGTCCTGTGGTAGGAAAGTCCTGTGGCAGTATTGTTTTTGATTAACTCAACACTTTCCTGGTCATTCTTAAAGATGGCATCTCTCCTTCCCAGTGTGGGATCCTGATTCTGGGTCCAGAGAGAGCAGAACAAATTTCACCCACAGAGTTTGTTTGTCTGTTCTAGTCTGTCCAGGGTGACCTGAAGAAAGGCTGCAAGCCACTGGCCTTTGTTTCACCTAACTAGGAACTTAGGATGGAAAACTAGTGAGCATTCTTTGAGAACCTTATACAACAAATGAAAAACACACAGATCCCTGGAGTGAAAGATTACAGTTGAAATGAACAATAGACTAACTGAAAATCTGTGAGAAAAATCTGGGGAAAGCATTCTTTGCTGAATTAAGGCACTGAGAAGTGTCTGTGTACACTGAGGAGTTTGGAGGGAATGCTCATTGTGCAGAGGATGCAGGCTCAGATAAGACCTTAAAAGACTCCAAGCTTCCACCCGCAGTTTATCACTAGGCATGATGCAAGTAGAATGTGAAGTCAGAAGTAGAACTGTAAGAAGCCTGGCCAAGCGCCGGCTGATGGAGTGCCCCAAACAAAGCCAACTCACAGACTGGAGGATTTTTTTCCTTTTTCTTTTTTACTCTTTCTTTGCTTCTTCCTTCCTTCTTTATTTTCTCCTCCTCCCTCCCTCCCTTCCTTCTTTCTATCCTTCCTTGCTTCCTTTCTTTTCCTAGTACTCAATGAAATTTCTGTCAAAACATTAGCTAGACATGTAAAAGAATAGAGACTTCCCAGATCACATATGACAAAGACAGACTTTACAAAATTAGTTTGGAAGATTCACTAAACAAGCATACAGCCCACAGAAAGCAAAGCAAACTGAAGCAAAACAACAATAACAAAGCTCCCAAGCCCTTAGGAAGGGGAAGAACGTGATTTTCAGAGTTACCATATTACAATATTCAAAATGTCCAGTTTTCCATCAAAATCAGGTAGCAGGTGAAAGAACAAGAAGATATGATCCAGTTACAAAGCAATAATAGAAACTGTTCCTGAGGAAACACAGACATTGAACTTACTAAGCAAAAACTTTAAATCAATTACTTTAAATATCCTCAGAGAGGAGAGAAAAAATAAGGACAAAAATAAATGATAAAGTAGAAAATATCAGTAGAGATATAAATTATATAAAAAAAGAACAAAATAGAAATTCTGGAGCTGAAATTTATTAATACAATGTGATCGGTCACTCAGTCATATCTGACTCTTTGCAGCCCCATTGACTACAGCCCACCAGGCTCCTCTGTCCATGGGATTTCCCAGGTAGGAGTACTGCAGTGGGTTGTCATTTCCTCTTCCAGGGTATCTTCCCTACCTGGGGATTGCACCCATGTTTCTTGTGTCTCCTGACTTGGCAGGCAGGTTCTTTACCACTAGCACCGCCCAAGAAGCCCCCAAATTACAATAACTAAAAAAAGAAAGAAAGAAAGCACCAACAGAGATTTTTGACCGAATATTTGAGCAGGCAGAAGAAAGAATCCAGAACCTGAGATAGATCTAGTAGATGATCCAGTCCAAGGAACTGAAAGAAAAAGAATGAGAAAAATTAACAGAGTCTATGAGACCTATGAAACACTGACAAGAATATGAACGTATTCATAACTGCAGTCCTAGAAGGAAAGGAAAGAGAGAATTGGGCAATAAGAATATTTGAAGAACTAAAGGCTGAAACCTCACTCATTTTACAAATGCATGAAATTATACATCAAAAAATCTCAATGAATTCTAATAAGGATGAAGACAAAGAGACACTTACTGAGATATATGATCTATTTGTCAAAAGACAAAGAGAATTTTGAAAGCAGTAAGAGAGAAATAACTCATATACAAGAGATTTCCAATAGGATCAACAGGCAATTTCTCATCAGAAACCACTGAGGCTTGAAGAAAGTGGCATGACATTTTTGAAGTGCTGAAAGAAAAAAAAAAACCTGTCAACCAAAGATTTTATATCCATCAAAATTCTTTAAAAATGAAGGAAAAAAAGAGACAGTCTCAGATAAATAAAAGCTGAGGGAGTTCGTCATTTGTAGACTTACCCTGTGAGTAATGCTAAAAGGAGTCAGTCCATCAACTTCAAGTGAAATATGACAATAAACAGTAACACAAAGTTATATGAAGAAATAAAGAGCTCTGCTATACAGATAACTGCAAAATATAAAACCAAAATTGTTGTTTTTTGGCTTCTAATTCCTCATTCTGTTATCTATATGGTTTAAAGAAACAAGTGCATCAAATAATAATTGTATGTCTATGTTAATGGGTATGCAATGCATAAAGATATAGTTTGTGGCAATAACAACACAATGGGAAAACAGATTTGTATAGGAAAAGATTTTTATATATTGTTGAAGCTAACTTGGTATCAATTCAGGCTGCTGCTGCTGCTGCTAAGTCGCTTCAGTTGTGTCTGACTCTGTGCAACCCCATAGACGGCAGCCCATCAGGCTCCCCCATCCCTGGGACTCTCCAGGCAAGAACACTGGAGTGGGTTGCCATTTCCTTCTCCAATGCATGAAAGTGAAAAGGGAAAGTGAAGTCGCTCAGTCGTGTCCGACTCTTCACGACACCATGGACTGCAGACTACCAGGCTCCTCCATCCATGGGATTTTCCAGGCAAGAGTACTGGAGTGGGGTGCCATCACATTGTTATAAATTTAGGATATTAAAGGAAACCCCATAAGAAACTCTAGGAAAATATCTGAAGATAATTCAGAAAAGAATATGAAAAGGGAATCAAAATAGTGCAATACATACACACACACAACAAAACAATTAGACACAAAAGAAGGAAGTACTGTAGGAAATGGAAAACATGAGGGGCATAAGATATATAGAAAACAAATAGTGAAATGGCAGAAACATTGATAAGTTCTTCCTTGTCAGTAATTCATTTATATGTAAGTGAAATAGACAACTCTTCAAAAAAACAAACAAGCAAACAAATACAGTGGCTCAATGTATGAAAAGGTGCTCACCTTCATTAAAATTAGAAAAGTGAAGATCAATACCGTACTGTGATATCACTTTGTTGCCAAAAGTGGGGGTCCAGCTGCTTACCACTCAAAAACCAAAAAAGAGACAAGTTGGTGGAAAGGACAGTTTGCCTTTTAGGTTGGATGCTGACAACGGGGATAGTGGGGTGGACTGCTGTCCAAAGATAGATTCCCTCTGCCCCTGACCTGCCGACCTGCCAATGACAATCCGTGGGCAAGAGCTTTTATAGATGGAGGGAGGGGGCTCCATGCAGAAACAGCACAGTCACCTCTGAAGGTCATCTTGAACTGTTCATCAGTGGTCTGAAAGGCATCATCTTGATTGCTTCAGGTACAGTTTTCCGTTCCAGGGTTGGATCAGTTTGTTCCCATTTATTTGGGTCAATTCTCAGAACTGTAGCAGCTTATGTCATGGCTACAGTGTGGTCATCATATAGTTAGCTTCTTCCACTTGTTGGGGAGAGGTTTTAGTCTCCATAAGACTGCTCACAGGATATGGCTCAGAATATTATCTATGTCCCATGAAGACGCACCAAATGTTTACTTAATGACTGAACTATTATTATTTAGTCTTCTTAAACCGTTTTCTTTTGTTTCTGCATTTTCTCACTTCTCTGATTAAACTTATTCTTTGGCTAATGTTTTTCTACAGACAAAAGGCAGGCAGAGAATGGGGGGACAAGGACAAGAGTATTCTCTTCTCTTTCAACTTCACACTTACTAGTGTTCACCACTCAGTCATGTCTAAATCTTTCCAATCCTGTGGACTATAGTCCACCTGGAATTCTCCGGGCAAGAATACTAGAGTGGGTTGCCATTCCCTTCTCCAGGGGATCTTCCTGACCCCAGGATCAAACTCAGGTCTCTGCATTGCAGGCAGATTCTTTACTGTCTGAGCCACCAGGAAAGCCCCCTTACACCCACTGGATAGCTATTATTATTGTTATTATTTTTTTTTTTAAACAAGTTTTGTAAAGATGTGGACAAAATGAAACCCTCATAAATTCTTGGATTGTAAAATGATATAGCTCTGGAAAACACATTGGTGTTACCTTACAATGTTAAACAGAATTTGCGTAACTCTACTTTTAGGTATGTACCCTGAAGAATTGAAAACAGATACTCAAACAAATATTTATACACATTTGTTTATAGCAGCACATTTCCAGTAGCCCAAATGTGGAAATATTCTAATATCCATCAATGGATTAATGGATAGACAAAATGCACATAGACAGATGGAGGAGGAAATGGCAATCTACTCCATGATTCTTGCCTGGAAAATCCCATGGACAGAGGAGCCTGATGGACAGAGGAGTCCATGGGGTCACAAGGAGTTGGACACCACTGAGATATATTAAGAATTAAGAAACATGTAATAGAATACCAGTCAGCTATAAAGATGGTGGGAGGGCCCATACATTCTACAGTGTGGAAGGACATTTAAAATACTATGCTAAATGATAGAAGTCAGATACAGAAGGTCAGGTGCTATATGATCTCATTTTATGAAACACCTCAAACAGGCAAATTCAGAGGAGAAAGTAGAGTGGTGGCTGCCAGGGGCTGAAAGAGGGGGAATGGAATGATTGCTTAGTTGGCCTGTGGTTTTCTTTGAGGCTGACAAGAACACTGCGAAACTAAATAGAGTGGTGTTTACACCATATGGTGAATGTAACAAATGCCACTGAACAGTTTTTCAAAAGTTATATGAGCAATAAATATTGGACTTGTCATCTGGTCCATGGAAATTTTATAGGGGTGAATATTCATTCTAATTTGCACTGGCCTTTTCTTATGCAGCATCTTTTCCCCTTTGTGAAATCTTTGAGCTGTGTTCCAGAAAACCTTGAGCTGCCTGAGTGGGAACTGGTTAATCTTGACTGATCCAAGGATACAATGGATCATGCACTTTCTGATTTTCCTGACCCTCCAATAACAAGGTCAGAGAAGATTTATATTACATACTGTGCCTGCAGTTTTCTGTAATGTGTCAGGGCCCTCTTGGTGGGCAGTTAAACTTGTCAAAAATTGGTTGTTAAAAAACACCACCAAGGAGGACTTTATTGCTAATGATGGCCTTTTACTTTTTCATGACATATAATAATCTACTTCTAAACAGACTGGAGGTGACTTTCAATACAAACACAAATCAATCATGGTCACCAGAATTAATTAAACAAAATGACTACTCTGTTTTGCTCTAAGGGAATTAATCTATCATATATTTCACATGGCTCTGGTCCACTTGCCCATACTTCTGCTTTTCTTCCATTCCCCTCATATCAGTTCTATTTTTGTTATTAACATATCTGTTTTGACATTGTATTTATTTATTATTTTTTTATATTTTATCTACTTATTTATTTTAATTGGAGGTGAATTACTTTACAATATTGTGATGGTTTTTTAATTCTTCCTTTCAAACTGCTTTCATGTACCTATACGTGCTTTGATTCGGACACTTCCATGTAACCACGGGCTGGTGTGCTGAAGTCATGGCGTCTCAAAGAGTCAGGCATGACTGGGTGACTGCACTGAACTGACTGAGGTAACCACGGTTACCCTCATCCTCTGCAAGCCTTGATTCTCTGCTCCCCACGTGTCTGACACCAAGAAAAGGGCTGGGTATGGATGAAACTCCATTTCTTCAATTCTATTCAAGAGCCATCATTCAGATTACAAACCAGGTCTCAGGTTGGTTGATCTGCCAGATTTCAGGTAACTTGTGGCTCTGTCTAATGAAAAAGAACACATCTGTACATTCCAGATGAATATATAAGTTCACATTGTGCCACCTGCCACACCCCTTGTTCATAAATAGTGTGGTGGAGGGGACGTGCCCTGATCTTACTCTTCAGTGAGACTCTATCCATGCTGACCGAGGGAGAGGAGCAGGGGGAGATGCAGCTGGTTTCAGAGGCCTGGGGTCCCTAGCAGGGCCATTTGCAAGGCATACAGAAGTCACCAAGAAATGAAGATGAGAAGGCAGAATTTAAAATTTATTTTATCATGTCATATTGGGGCTTCCCTGGTAATTCAGCTGGTAAAGAATCTGCCTGCAATGTGGGAAACCCCAGTTCGATTCCTGGGTCGGGAAGATCCTATGGAAAAAGGATAGGCTACCCACTCCAATATTCTGGCCTGGAGAATCCCATGGACTGTATAGTCCATGGGGTCGCAAAGAGTCAGACTGAGTGACTTTCACTTTCACTTTTTTTCATATGAAAGCAATGGAAAAATTGAAAATAATTTGCTAACTCTTGGTGAATAGAAAATTCATCAGATAACTAGGATTTTCAACCACAGCAATGGTCAAATAGGAAATCAGGATGAATCATACTCATATCTCTGGGAGCTACTCAAACTATAAGGTTCTTATGTATGAATAACGGGCTTCCTAGGTGGTGCTAGTGGTAAAGAAAAAAAAGTGAAAGTGAAGTCCCTCAGTCGTGTCCAAGTCTTTGCCACCCCATGGACTGTAGCCTACCAGAATCCTCCGTCCATGGGATTTTCCAGGCAAGAGTACTGGGGTGGTTTGCCATGAACCCACCTGCTAATGAAGGAGACAGAGAGATGCAGGTTCCATACCTGGGTAGGGAAAGTCCCCTGGAGGAGGACAGGGCAACCTACTCCAGTATTCTTGCCTGTAGAATTGTACGGACAGAGGAGGCTGGCGGGCTACAATCCATAAGATTGCAGAAAGTTGGACATACCTGAGGTATGAATAAACCAAAAAATATATGTGCAAATTATTTCTGGAAAAATGGCTCAAAAATATAAAATAAAATGTGAGTGAAAGGAGAGATAGAACTATGTTTGTGATGGTAGAAGTCTATATTATAAAGATGAGACTTCTCCACAAGGTGAAGTGAAGTGCAAGTTATCTTGCCTGACATATTGATGGACATAAACTACTCTCAAATAGTAATTTTATAGATGAAGTAAAACATAGTTTAAAGCACACAAGTTAACTTTAAACAGTTTTATGAAAATAAGTATTACTCAGTCGTGTCTGACTCATTGTGACCCCATGGAGTATATAGCCCACCAGGCTCCTCTGTCCATGGGATTTTCTAGGCAAGAATACTGGAGTAGGTTGCCATTTCCTTCTCCAGGAAATATACATATTTATGAAAATAATTTCATTGTAAATAAAATGTAATATTACATACATTTAGACACAAATACTTATAGTAACAACATATGTGTGTTTCCACACCACATCAGTGAAAATAATTCTCGCATTTTGGGCAAAATTGTGGAAAAATTTAAGAAGACTTGCTCCTCTACCTCAGGTTTCTATAAGCAAAAAAAATGAAATCAGGAATGTGAAAAATGGAACTTCAAGTATTACTTTATCAAGTTCACTGCTGGCATTTTCACCACTTAAAGTATGGTGATTACATAATATATTGTCAACTTAAATAGAAATAAAATCTATAGCTCTTTAAAATGTTTGTTGTATAAGATTTCTCCAAAGGTATGGGGGCTTCCCAGGTGGCACTAGTGGTAAAGAACTTGCCGGCCAACCCAGGAGACATAAGAGACTCAGGTTCAGCCCCTGGCTCAGGACGATCCCCTGGAGGAGGACACGGCAACCCACTCCAGTATTCTTGCCTGGAGAAACCTACGGACAGAGGAGCCTGGCGGGCTACAGCCCACAGGATCTTACAGAGTCAGACATGATTGAAGAGGCTTAGCACGGGCATGTGTGCACACACACACACATGCACAAATAGTGGGATAGGTCTTTATTTTTTTTTAGTTTTTTTTTCTTTTTTACAGATTCTTTTTTTTTTTCATTTTTCTTTTTTTTTTTTCATTTATTTTTATTAGTTGGAGGCTAATTACTTTACAATATTGTAGTGGTTTTTGTCATACACTGACATGAATCAACCATGGATTTACAAGTATTCCCCATCCCGATCCCCCCTCCCATAGGTCTTTAAAGATAGTGTCCTTCAAAGAAACCACAGGAAAATCTGGAAAGGAAAGCCTTGTTGGGAAATTAAAATGTGCTGAAAGGAGACTTTTTACTAAGGAAGGAATTTATAAGGCTCTGAAACAAAGTTGAGTGACTAAAGAAAATTGCAGTGAAAGAGGAAATGATTGCAGGACTACAATGAGAAAAGATAGATAAATAAAGTTTACCTTGGGTGCTAAAGTCTAGAGACCACAGGACTATGTTGGGTAAGTGTAGCAGGCAGCGCAGTGTCAAGATAATCACAGAAACTGTCTTTTAGAAAATTTGTGTCCTAATGCTCCTTCCACACCTGGTCTCTGAAAATGCAGACAATCACTCACATTCCCATTTCTCTAGCTTGACAGCATGCAAAATGAGGTCAGCGGTGCTTGTCACGTCCTGAGGTACAAAATTATTATGGAGGTTAATATAATATTTTACAGGTGATTTTAGGCTAGTAAGTTAGTCTTAATGATTTTTAAATAATATTGTTTGAAATGCATTTGTCTTCACAAATTGATTTCATAGGATATTCAAGTCACAGATTATAAGTTACTCTAGGGGGTGATTTTGGGGCCAGATTGAGCCATGCATTGATCAGTGATGACAGCAAAGAGAGTAGGAACATTTATTCACTTGGCTATCACAGTGATTAAGGATATGTGATGGAGCCCGGTGGCCTGGGTTCAGATCCCAACTCAGGGTTTGTTACCTGGAGAATCGTTACCTGGAGAATTGAACGAGACATTTGGTAACTCATTTTCCTTATCGGTAAAATGAAGATAATATGAATACTTTCCACATATGGTTATTATAAGTATTATGTCACATAGAATACTTAGAATTATGATAGATGCACAGTTAATATTGCTATTATTTGACAAATAGCCATGCTAAATACAGAACTAGAGCTGGATTGGGAAACACAAATTTAAGTTTAAGAAATGCTCCTATGATGGTTATAAATGGTAAGACAGAAATGACAGCATAGTGAAGTAAGATGTAGGGTAAAACCTTTAAACTGTTCATTCACTCAGTCATGTCTTTGTGACTGCATGGACTGCAGCACGCCAGGTTTCCGACCTTCACCATCAAACTCATGTCCATTGAGTCGGTGATGCCATCCAACCATCTCATCCTCTGTTGTCCCTTCTCCTCCTGCCTTCAATCTTTCCCAGCATCAGGGCCTTTTCTGAATTGTACTTGTACTTTAAGACTCTTTGTGACAAAGATGGACTTCGACTGAATGCCTTCCTTGCTGGAGGTTTTTAAAGCAACTTCGATGCCCTAGGTGCCCCCTCTCTACCTGTCAGAATTCTAACCATTCTTTCAGTCCACTCTGTGGTTCTCAGTAACTGAACAGAACACTTCCTCTCTGCACCCACACCTTTCTTCCAGCAGCACTTAGAATTTCTCTTTTGAACATTTACAGCTTTTGACTTTTGATAGTTTATTTCTTCCTTGTCTCATGTGATAGACTGGAGGTTCACACGTGTAGGCTATAATGACTCCCAGGGAACATTGATCAGATGTTTTGGGTTATCACAGTTGGAGACGAGGGATATTCCTGGCATGGGTTGGGTAGAGGCCATGGATGCTGCCAGACATATACACATGCTCAGTCACTCGGTCATGTTCGACTCTGCAACACCATGGACTCTCCCAGGCTCCTCTGTCCATGGGATTTTCCAGGCAAGAATACTGGAGTGGATTACCATTTCCTCCTCCAGATGCTAGACATCCTACACCAAATAGGGCAGACCTCTACGACAAAGAATGTCAGTGGTGCTGCTTTGAGAAACTCTGTGCTAGATTATAAAGTCATCTTTGATGGCAGAGCAGATGGCTTATTTGCCTTTATTACCTGTATCTAGCAGATCTTTCACACAGATTTTTCAGTAAAGATGTATTGATTTTTGAACTTAAAGCAATTGTGTAAATAAAGTCTTTGGGGGAAAGTGTTTTTGTGTGAATCATTTCATGCTATAAAAATGCCTTATAGAAGATACTTAACTCTAAATGCTAGTTCACAAGGATAATAATCAAAATGTTTCATAGAGTGAGCAACTAAACAAGAGCAGATTGGAGGCCTGGACAAGCATTACTGCTAGACCGGTGGCTGCAGGCTGAGGGCTGGTTGTGCGTCTGCCCTGATCACACCACATGGCATTTTTCACAAATGCACTGTAGAGATCATTAGCTCTTTTAATAAGCCTCTATTAGAGAAGGGATATTTTATGATACAGCTACTCTAATGTAAATAAAGTAGATCCTCCCTTTAAAAATAAGGGCAAAAATGATCGGGAGCATGAATTCCGAACTTAGCTTCCATCAGCGTTTTACCAGAATTTATTTATTTATTTTTGGCCATAGACTTTAATTACACCAGCCCAAAGGGAATAATAAGTTTAAAGTTTAAGGCATACTTTTTATATTTAATTTCTCCATTTATCACACTATCACACATGATACTATTTAATCACTTGATAAATTGACTTAATAATGCTGTTTACACAGCTAGAGGATAAATGAATGGAAATTTTATTCCTTCTGAAAGGTAAAAGTCTCCTTCTGAATTATCTCAGACTGTATCATAAACCGTGTACTTTATGATAAAATAATTAAGTATTCCACATGGCTCATTGAGTCTTTCTTGAGTAACACATTCAGGGAATTAAAAATTGGTTTTGAATGATTTCTTCTCCTTAGAGAATTATTATATTTTCTGGTAATCACAGATTTTGGAACCGTTGCCTAGTTCTTAGGGCTATGGATGCTGTGCTTCATTTCTTAATGCTGGCTGACTCACACACCTCTCTGAAGAACTAAGCATTTAAATGTAAAACTTTCAGTAGGGATTTCTTAATTAGCTTTTAATAAGAGAAAAAAAAATTATTAACATCTGCGTGTCATTCTTTTTATTCAGAGAAAGGTAAAAAGTTACAATACTAAACAACACCATTGTTCTAAATTTTTTGGAACCCTCAAGAACAAGAATTGAATTGATAATGCAAGACATAGGAATTTGTAAGTAATAAGATTACTACTTCCAATTCATATAGTTTGCATGGTTTGAAATTAGAGTTAACAGGATATTTATGAAACCTAATCAATATAAGCATTCTTTCTTGGACAGTGAAAATAAAATATTAATAGACATAACAGAATGCATATTTTGATATTACTGGAAGTGGGTGGTCCTAAATAAATTTAACTTTAATACAAAGGCATGTGCTAATGTTTCCTTCAGCTACTTAACAAGACATTTAACTTGTAAAGTGAATTACACTGTGTAGAATAGAGGTACAATGAAGTGAAACCCTTTGCAACCTATGTAACCCTCCCAAAGTAGTTTATTCACTTAATGTATCATTCAAATTCCATACTTTATAGTTTTGCTACTTCTAGCAATATAGTTCAAAGTTTTATTTCGCTTCATTTTTCAGAATTTCATCTCTCTCCTGCCCTAAAGATCACAATAATCTTTATATTTGGAATGTCTCACATCTAAATCCCCTTCTCCTCATTCCTGGCTGTTCCTGACTCTTTCAAATAAGCAAGTTATCACACATTTAAAATACAAAGGCAATAGGACAGCTACCATTAAAATTGGAAAGTAAATGGAGAATTCCCTCAAGGTATGGAAAAATGGGGAATCAACATAGATCATTTTACCAGAAAGTGTACTTTAAAAGTCTCATCTATTGGATGATGTCACTTATTCCTACTTTTCAGTAGCTTTGACAAAGGCAGAAAGGTAAGTTTCTCATGAATCACATTGTCTCTTAGTTAAAAATGTATCACTTCTTTATAGAAGAAACTAACTTCCCTATTTGTTACTGCATTCTGAAAGAGCCTTTATTAGAATATAAAGAATAATCAAAACATTAGTTATATTTTTATAGAAAAATTTTATATGGACATGTATTTTATCAAACAATAACATTTGAGGATATATTTTAAATTTTACTTCAAAGACCTTAGTATCAACGGCAGAAGGAATAAATGAAATGAAGATCACACAGCGTGTCTCAGAATTCCTGAGGATTAATTATTTAGTCTTTTTGTAAAACTTGTATTATGTACTATCTTTCATTTGCATTTCATGATTAGTGTAATAAATAAAAATTGTAACAAAGGTTACAACAGTAGTTAATAGCAAACAGTAGTTAATTTTTTGATAGAGATAAGCCAGTACACAAATAATAAGCAGGACATTTATTTTTAAAATATGTTTATGATTCCTATATAGAAGAAATATGATTTTCAGAAACAAAAAAAAAAATTAAACATGGATCAGACATCTCATGATTTTCTCCCCTAGTTTCTTTATCAATAAGATTACTTCAAAAAGAAATTTACCATTAATTTAAAGTTTGGGGAACCTGGTTTTCTTATCATTACCATAAAGAGATCCCCAAGAATGGCTTTATACAAGGTATGCAGTTCATAATATTTTTTCATGTTATTGGAACATTTTTAAATGTGACTGCACTTCTGCAATAATTTCTTAACCAATCCCTTGTCTCCCTTTTTTTTTCTTTATTCTTTGACCAAACCAGACTAGAGTCCCCAAACCACAGCTCTAATCATATTATTTTCTGAAGAAAAAGCCTTCATGGATGGATGCCTTAACATGAAGCCAAGTCTTCTCCACCTCGAGATCAATCTAGAAATCAAGACCACTCAACATCTAGAACCACTCGTGATGGATGGAAATTACACTTTCTCAGCAATTTTGGTTCTCCTTCCAGTTAAGTTAGTGCTTTGCTGCTCTTCAACTTTATTCACTATAGATTTCTGCCTTTTGAGACACTCTTCTTATATAAACGGGGCTAGATTTCAATTGCACATTTCCTTGTTAGAAACATTCTTGGAGTTAATAAATTGCTCAATCCCTTTTAAGCAAATAAGGGGCCCAAGTCATTGATCTGACAAAAATGAATAACCTCATTAACTGTGTAACTAGAGTTTCCAAACTGAACTGTATGAATGCTTGTGTTCATTGAGAAGGTTATTAAAAGCATTTGGTAAACATTAATGTAGTCTAATTACTTGTGTTAATTGGCTACTCCTAATAGTTATTGGTGGGGGAATGTATTGGTCAGTGAAGATTTTTCTTAGTTTTCCCATCTTTGTTGTTAATTATTCCATGTGCATCTTCTGTTTGCTCAGGATCAGGATCATGGCAAATCCAGAGGTGAATAATGTGGTCGTTGCATCAGGAAGCAGGCAAAACACTGGGTTATATGGATCTAAATCTCCTTGTACCATAAGGGATGTCCTTGCTATGAATTAGGCACTCCTAACAGTGGAAATTGCAGAACAACTAGACAATTTACTACTTGGGCTCTCTCTGATAACAGAAGCCCTAGATCCCCAGACATTATCTCTTGCTTTTCTACATATTTCTCTGATATCAGTTCTAGTTTATTCTGCCGTTCTGGGGTGAGGTTCAGCTGTGTATTTGTTAAAAATCTCTCACGATGATTGTAATATTCAACCAAAGAACGAATACCAAAACTGAGAAAACTGGCCTCCCTTTGGCTTGCAGAAATATTTCAGCAAATTGGGGCAGTTGTAGATGGGTCAGGTCACAACTCGTAGTTAGTTACCTTCTTTGAGCAGCTATTTTTCCATTTACTCCTCCTGGGTTCTTTGGACTGGGTCACTGGACACCTGCTTCTGGAGGCGAGCATGGCAGGATCAGAGAAACCCGGACACGTGCAGAGAACACCCAGGGGGGATCTCGAGGTACCTGGAGCTGATGTCTGAAAACATTTGTCTTGGCAGGCCCCAATGCCACCCCACTGTGTCACTTCCTATGGCGCCCTTCCACATTTCAATTTCCATTGTCCTTGTTCTCGGTGACCTCTGTGACCTTTTGTTAATCTGAATTCATAGTCTGTGATGCTCTCCTGTATAATTGCAATTTTGCTCACTCTTGGGTGTACACCCTTGACTGAGGTTTATCCCTCACACCCCGAGTGAGGGGAGCAGATGATCCCAGATGCCTCAGAAATGATTCCTAACTTGGTTCAGATTTTCCTGGTAAATATATCTAAGACAGGCCTGGCACAGAGAACATTCTTGATAAATGTCTTTTAAATCAACATTAAAGAGACAACTTGTTTTTAAAAACAAAAAGCTAAAGGAGAAAAATGTTTCCCCCCATATTTTTAGACAACAAAAGAAAATTCAAAATTATGGAGAATGTGAAAAAAGAGTGAAAGTATACTCAAACAGCTTAAAAATCATCTTTCACCTTCCTTTATCGTTCTCCTGAGAATCTCCGTTGCTTTGAATGGTTTTCTAGGTGGCTCAGTGGTAAAGAATCCACCTGCCAATGCAGGAGATGCAGGAGATGTGGGTTTGATCCCTGGGTTGGGAAGACCCCCTGGGGAAGGAAATGGCACCCATTCCGGCATTCTTGCCTGGACGGACAAACCTGGTGGGTCATAGTCCATGGGGTCACAAGGAGTCGGACACGACATAACTATTAACACAACAGAAACAACAAAGAGAAACATGTTTCCCCCCGTATTTTTAGACAACAAAAGAAAGTTCAAAACTATGGAGGACGTGGAGATGGAGGAGTAAAAGTGTGTTCACACAGCTTAAAGAAATCGTCTCTTCTCTTCCTTTACTGTCTCAAGAATCTGAGCTGCGCTGGATGGTGATTTATTTCGTGCTCATGAGTCAGGAGATTTCTTTGGTGAAGCTGCCACCTTTCATTATTAATCTAATCAACAAGCTTGAGGTTTGGGGGGTAAGGAATGTAATCACAGTTGTATTGAGGTTTCGCTTGACAATCCCTTCACCAAATGGACATGCAGTGTAATTACTCTTGGCGTTGAGGCCTTCCAGTGCACCAGAAGTTTAAAATAAAGCATTTGCAAATGGGCAAACCCTCAAGGGCGATTTCCCAGGGAATGTCCCTCCAAGTGGGGGGACAGTTCACGTAAATTCATAGCTATGTACTTTGAGGTAGTATATGCATTTGCCCATCATTTATTATTGGTTTGATGTATTTTGTCTCTGTCAACTGGTTGTAGAAAGTCGTTGTCATCATAATTGGTTTCCTTTCCTCTTTCAGGCTATAGGTTCTGGTTACCTTGGTGGCTCATTCAGCTTCTCCCAGTTCACCGAGCTGTGTTACACTTCAAGTTTCTCCTTCTCTGGAATTAATCACATTGTTCTGAGAGCGTAACTTAATGCGGCCTCTGGTATCTGCACATCAACCTAGCTGAGCAGTGGATGCCTCACTTCTTTGACATCAGTCTTACTGCTAATGGACAATTGTGTTTCCATGTCCCCTACCAGACTGAAATCTCCAGGTTCCACAGCTATTTGGAACGCCACAAGCCAGAGTTTCCTAGGTCCCCTGGATTATTCTAACGTACACTGTTAATTAAGCAATGGTTCTGTCACCTCCCATGTCGCTGATTCTACTGGGTCCTCAGGTTTCCACTTTACTATTGATACTCTTTTATTCAGCACGCATGCTCAGTTGTGTTTGAGGACTGTAGCAACCCCATGGACTGTAGCCCACTGTTCTGTTCATGGAATTTTTCAGGCAAGAATACTGAAGCAGGTTGCCATATCTTTCTCCAGAGGATCTCCCTGACCCAGGGATTGAACTTGTGTCTCTTGAGTCTCCTGCATTGGCAGGTGGGTTCTTTATCAGCTTAGCTACCAGGGAAGCCCTGATACTCTAATATCAATATTGTTGATATTCCAATATGTCATGTAAGTGTGTCTAAGAGATATTTTATATTTGGAGATTCCACTGAACAATCTAGGGTTTATTTAACTAACAACTAAACTATCATTTCCCACTAATTCTCAGCTCCCCCTCCACCACCACCAATCTGGGATGTGTTCAAAGTTGGGATGCTTTCAAATGTTCAGCCCCAAATGCCTGGAAATCACAAGTCATGGTTTGTTGCTCCCTTGGCACCTCCCGCTCCCCGCATGGACTTGCTGATGACCCCCAAATTCCTGTTTCCCCAACAATTCAGCCTCCTAAATGACCAGGTTCCTCTAACATGTAAACTATTCCTTACAGGAATTGAGGACTTCAGACAGACCAGTGGTTGCCTACAAAGTTCTCCTTGGGCAGCAAAGCCATGACTTTTACAAGTAGGGCATTGATGATATAGCGTGGACATTACCCTGTGTCTTATTTGTCTGTTCTTGGTTTTTTTCCTCCCTCCCCAGGATGTTCTGGCCTGGGATGGAGGTGGGTGGACAGTGAATAGCCTTTTTGTGTTTCAGATCAGACTGGGCAACTCCAAAACATTTCTTTGTGGGATTTCCAGACCCATCAAAGGATTGGTCAGGGATCTACGACAGTGGTCCCCAACATTTTTGGCGCCAGGGACCAGTTTTGTGGAAAACAATTTTTCCACGGAAGAGAGGTGAGGGGGGACCTCAGATTACTGCCCATCCCTGACCAATCACGGTGGCGACTGACTGGGATGATAGTTAAAAATCATTGTTCTTTAAAAATTTTCAATGAAATTTATAAGTTTGATATACCCACTAAATACCCACCATATTTAGAATTTTAACTTTAGCCATCTGAGGAACTGTAAAGTCAAATTCTTACAGGTATTTAATACATTCTGGAAGCAAAATTGTTATTTCAGGAGGTACGTTTTTGGCACTAATTTGCAACTTTTATGGCTCTGCTCGAGAATACGGAATGAATTAAGAATTAGGAAAAAAGACCAGATGCTTCATGTGCTATCTGCATATATTTTGCCATTCCAGAAATGGCGAGACCCTAACCATCCTGAATATCGAATCTCAGAAGATGAGTTTTAAAACTCTAAACTGAGGCTCTCCCATAGAAAATTTAGAGTGTAATTCAAGTGATCAGCTTGTCTCTTTCAACCAAACATAATCATAACTTTTGTGGGGGAGGGGTTGAGGTTTTTTTTTGGTTGCACAGTGCAGCCTATGAGCTCTTAGTTCCTAAATGAGGGACTGAACTCATGTCCCCTGCACTGGGAGAGTGGAGGGGAGTCCTAACCACTGGGATGCCAGGGAAGTCCCAAACAAATGTAGTTTTTAAACTCCTGTGGAAATAGGCATGGGAATTGCCCACATTATCTAGCAACATGTTCATTTATAACTCATTTTTCACATGTATAAAGTGCATCAGGCATTTTCTATATTAATTATCCATGCAGCTTTAAAGATAGTATAAAAATAAACTCACATATTTTGTTGTGAAAAGGAAACAGTGACAAGTATAAGATACTTGTGTGATACATGGTCAGATTTTCTGATTATGTTGTTTATAGTCAAGACTTACATTCTGTGATATTTGAATCTATCTTGTTCACGACTTGGAGAATTTAGTTATGCTTCTCTGTGACAAAAGGAAACAGTATAAGGTTAGAAACAAATGACTTAGGATAGTTCTAAGCTAAGCAGATGCTTCCGATTTTGTAGGTAGCAGGCATGTAAGACACAGTGATTTGAATCTATGGAACGAAGAGTTTGAAGCTAATAAAAAAAAAAAAAGAAACAAGGGAGTATTGGAATGCAATATGCTTATCATGAAGAAGGAAATGGCAACCCACTCCAGTATTCTTGTCCATAATCCATGGACAGAGGAGCCTGGCAGGCTGCATACAGTTCATGGTGCTGCAAGAGTTAGACTTGACTGAGCAACTAAACCTCCAGAATGCTTATCTTTGTCTGGAATAAGCTGGGGATATACATAGGCAACTAGAAATGCCAATTCTGTGTGTCTGAATTGCTGTTACAGGCAGACCTCAGAGACACTGTGAGTTTTGGTCCAGACCACTTTAAACTGATTTTCTAAACCGCTAATGGTAAAAGAGAAAGAGAAAAGGAGAAATGCTGGAGTATAAATTAGATTTAGGAGATACAGCAATCAAAATGAACACATGGGCCTTATTTGAATTTGGAATTAAATATCTATACTAATACAAACAACTGGTGCATCAACTGGAAACATCTGAACATGCACAAGATATTAAATATGATTCAAATAATACTAAATGATTAAGGTCAAATTTGTTAGGTAGATTAATGGCATGTTGTGGTATAAAATTTAATATTTTTTCAATTAAAATGCATACAGAAGTTTCAGTGTAGAAATGATGTGTAGAATTTGCTTTAAACACTTCAGCAAAGATTAATTAAAATAAATAAATCCTGAACAAATACTACACAAGAAAAATACAGGGGTGGTGACCAATATGTAAGACTGACAACATGTCCATAATTCTTAAAGCTGGTTGCTAAATTTGTGGAGGTTTATGAAATAATATTCTCTCCATTATGCTTCAAATTGTCCACAATAAATAATTAGAAAACAATGTTCTAGTTTTGTATTTCCTTTTTTCTACATCAATAATTTTCTCTTCCTCACTGGTATATTCCTTTTAGCATATAAACATGACATCGGTAGTCCCATATAATGAAACAATGTTGACAAATAAACAGACAGATGATTTTTTTTTCCAACCGCAAAAGCATGTTTTTTTGTTGTTGTTGTTCTGAAAATTAGTTCATTCTTTTTTCTTCTCACAAGCCTTTAGCTAAAGGTACACTCCTGAAATACATAATTCAGTTCAGTTCAGTCACACAGTCATGTTCGACTCTTTGCAACCCCATGGACTGTAGCACGCCAGGCTTCCAGGTCCATCACCAAGAACTGGAGCTTACTCACTTATGTTCATCGCGTCGATGATGCCGTCCACAATTTCATCCTCTGTTGTCCCCTTCTCCTCCCACCTTCAGTCTTTCCCAGCATCAAGGTCTTTTCCAGTGAGTCAGTTCTTCACATCAGGTGGCCAAAGTACTGGAGTTTCAGCTTCAGCATCAGTCCTTCCAATGAATATTCAGGACTGATTCCCTTTAGGATGAACTGGTTTGATCTCCTTGCTATCCAAGGGACTCTTAAGAGTCTTCTCCAACACCACAGTTCAAAAGCATCAATTCTTTGGTACTCAGCTTTCTTTATAGTCCAACTCTCACATCCATTCATGACTACTGGAAAAACCATGGCTTTGACTAGACAGACCTTTGTTGACAAAGTAATGTCTCTGCTTTTTAATATGCTGTCTAGGTTGATCATAGCTTTTCTTCCAAGGGGCAAGTATCTTTTAATTTCATGGCTGCATTCTCCATCTGTAGTGACTTTGGAGCCCAAGAAAATAAAGTCTGTCACTGTTTCCACTGTTCCCCCATCTATTTGCCATGAAGTGATGGAACTGGATGTCATGATCTTTGTTTTCTGAATGTTGAGTTTTAAGCCAACTTTTTCACTCTCTTCCTTCACTGTCATCAAGAGGCTCTTTAGTTCTTTTTCACATTCTGCCATAAGAGTGGTGTCATCTGCATATCTGAGGTTATTGATATTTCTCTTGGCAAATTTGATTCCAGCTTGTGCTTTATCTAGCCTGGCATTTCACATGATGTACTCTGCATATAAGTTAAGAATTCAGGATGATAATATATAGCCTTGAAGTACTCCTTTCCCGATTTGGAACCAGTCTGTGGTTCCATGCAAAGTTTTAACTGTTGCTTCTTGACCTGCATACAGATTTCTCAGGAGGCAGGTCAGGTGGTCTGGTATTCCCAACTCTTGAAGAATTTTCCACAGTTTGTTGTGACCCACACAGTCAAAGGCTTTGGCATAGTCAATAAAGCAAAAGTATATATTTCTCTGGAACTCTCTTGCTTTTTCAATGATCCAGCAAATGTTGGCAATTTGCCCTGGTTCCCCTGCCTTTTCTAAATCCAGCTTGAACATCTGGAAGTTCATGGTTTGTATACTATTAAAGCCTGGCTTGGAGAATTTTGAGCATTACTTTGTGTGAGAAGAGTGCAGTTGTGTGATAGTTTGAGCATTCTTTGGCATTGCCTTTCTTTGAGATTGGAATGAAAACTGACCATTTCTAGTTCTGTGGCCACAGCTGAGTTTTCCAAGTTTTCTGACATATTGAGTGCAGAACTTTCACAGCATCATCTTTCAGGATCTGAAGTAGCTCAGCTGGAATTCCATCACCTCCACTAGCTCTGTTCATAGTGATGAAGGCCCACTTGACTGCATTCCAGGTTGTCTGGCCCTAGGTGAACGATCACACCATCATGGTTATCTGGGTCATGAAGACTTTTTTTGTATAGTTCTTCTTGTATGTGTATTCTTGCTGCATCTAAATGTCTTCTGCTTCTGTCAGGTCCATATCATTTCTTTCCTTTATTGTGCTCATCTTTGCATGAGATGTTCCCTTGGTATCTCTAATTTTCTTAAAGAGATCTCTAGTCTTTCCCATTTGTTTTCCTCTATTTCTTCCCACTGATCACCAAGGAAAGCTTTCTTATCTCTCCTTGCTATTCTTTGGAACTCTTCATTCAAATGGGTATATCTTTCCTTTTCTCCTTTGCCTTTCACTTCTCTTTTTTCTCAGCTGTTTGTAGGCCTCCTCAGACAACTGTTTTGCCTTTTTGCATTTCTTTTTCTTGGGGATGGTCATGATCACTGCCTTCTGTACAATGTCATGAACCTCCAGTTCTTCAGACACTCTGTCCATCAGATCTAATCTCTTAAATCTATTTCTCACTTCTACCGTATCATAGTAAGGGATTTGATTTACGTCATACCTGGTTGGTCTAGTGGTTTTCCCTACTTTCTTCAATTTCAGTCTGAGTTTGGCGATAAGGAGTTCATGATCTGAGTTACAGTCAGCTCCCAGTCTTGTTTTTGCTGACTGTATAGAATTTCTCCATCTTTGTCTGCAAAGAATATAATCAATCTGATTTGGGTGTTGACCATCTGGTTATGTTCATGTGTAGAGTTTTGTTTTGTGTTGTTGGAAGAGGGTGTTTGCTATGACCAGTGCGTTCTCTTGGCAAAGCTCTGTTAGCCTTTGACCTGCTTTGTTTTGTACTCCAAGGCCAAATTTCCCTGCTATCTCTTGACTTCCTACTTTTGCATTCCAGTCCCGTATAATGACGAGGACATTTTTTTGGGTGTTAGTTCTAGAACATCTTGTATGTTTCATAGAAATACATAGAGTTACAGGTTTACTCTAGAGTGGTGATTTGAATCCTGTCTTGCTATCTGCCCAATAGTTTATCACTGGATGTTAAAAGCAGTTTATATAATGTATTGTTGACATGGCCAGTGGCAAAATACTTAAAACTGTGCCTTGAATTTTATAGTCTCCAACATTTGTGAGCATAAACTGGAACAAATCTTTACTGCCTAAGTCTCTGGCTTGACTCACTATTTGTGGGATAAATTATGGGCAGCCAACAATATTCAATCAATACAATTCCATTTTAACATGTTTTTAAGCAATGTATAGCTTAGTCAAAATTTTATAATAACTCAAGATTGATACTCATTTTATTAAAATTTAATGTGAGGTTTTATTTTTGTTTGAGTTAGCTTGAGATACTTTGCTGTTGTTGCTGGTCAGTTACTAAGTTGTGTCCAAATCTTTGTGACCCCATGGACTGTAGCACACCAGGTTTCCCTGTCCTTCACTGTCTCCTAGAGTTTTCTCAAACTCATGTCCATACTTTTTAAAATTATGGCTAATTTCATTGACAAATGTATTTAAAATAAGGCATTTAGTTGCCTTATAGTTTAAAACAATCTGCTTAATTTGAAAAATTTTATGTTTGAGTTTCTTACATTAACACTGTAGATTAAGACAAGGGTGACTTTTCTGTCCACTAACATTAGTGAAAATAATTCAAGTTTTGCTATTTGAAGAGTGTGATTCATAGAAACCTTACCTTATCCTCCTGTGAGAAACTGAGGCAGTATCATCACGCTGGAAGCAAACCACCAGGACTTTTGTACCTGTTCCTAACTTTCCTTTTTACTTTGTAAAGTTAGATGGTTTGTCTTCCATTTTAACAAATACCAATAATGCAGGACAAGGTGTGTTATTTGTGACTCATTGCAATGTTATAGAGAAAATAAACAAATACCTGAGTTACCTGAAGTTGGGTGTCAGATGCGAAAGTTAGTATAACTGAAATTTATTTGTGAATTGATGAACAAAAAGAGTCAGGAAAACTGATTTTTGTAACTTGGATAGGCTTCATTGTTTTTCCAGAGATCATGTAATTATGGAGCTTCCCAGGTGGCCCATGGTGAAGAATCCACCTGCCAATGTAGGAGACTGGATCCGATCCCTGGGTTGGAAAGATCCCCTGGAGGAGGAAATGGGAACCCACGCCAGCTTTCTTGCCTGGAAAATCCCATGCACAGTGAAGCCCGGTGGGCTACAGTCCATGGGTCCCAAAAAGTTGGACATGACTGAGCAACTGAACACACAGGACACTCGTGTAATTATGAATTCTTGACTACTTTTTCAGGCCTTGTTATTGCCATGAAACCCCATCTCAGCTAGTCTTCACAGGGTTGTTTGCTGGAATTATGCAGCAAATAGGATTCCCCTTCCAACAAGTACCAACATGAAACTATCCTTTGAGTCCTGGGTTCCCCTTGAAATTATTTAAGCTTCATTTCTGGCCAAGGTCTTGATCAAACATTTTGCTTCTTAGATTCTTTTATTGCTGTTGTTTAGTTGCTAAGCTGTGTCCACTTCTTTTGTAAGCTCATTGACTGTAGCCTGCCAGCCTCCTCTGTTCATGGGATTTCCCAGGCAAAAATACTGGAGTGGGCTGCCATTCCCTTCTCCAGGGGTTCTTTCTGACTCAAGGATCCAACCCATGTCTCATGCCCTGGCAATCGGGTGCTTTACCACTGAGCCAGCATGGAATTAGGCTTGGGCAATTCATTTCTAATTTTGCTACAGGATCTATCCAGCTTCTGATATGCAGGCACATTCACTGCGGACCTCAGTGAGACACAGTGTCTTATCTTATAGGATGGGAACACTCGTGATAGGATAGATCCTTTAAGAATAATAGAATGCTTTCAGACAGACTTCTCAAATTCTCAAGCACTTCATTATACAGAGACTTTGACTGTAATCCTGACCAGTGGCTTCAAATATGATGCTATTTTACAGATTGGAAAAAAGGACTCAGGGTTATCTAACAAGTGCACATAAATTGGATCGACTACGTCATTCCTAAGATGTAATCATGCCATCTCTAAGAATTTGCTATATACAAAATACCCTTGGCATTTCTGATTATTATGATACTCTGAAAGCAGTTTTGTGGCACAGATTCTATTTTACTATATACTTACTGAATAAATTCCACTTCACTATATTCTTCTAACATATTTTAAGACATTTTTTCCAATAGCTATCATTGTAAAATATTCAGCTACTAATTGTGAAATAAAGGTTATCATCATTCTTAATCTTCAGTTCAGTTCAGTTCAGTCACTTAATCATGTCTGACTCTTTGCAACCCCATGGACTGCAGCACGCCAGGCTTCCCTGTCCATCACCAACTCCCAGAGCTTATTCAAACTCAAGTCCTTTGAGTCAGTGATGCCGTCCAACCATCTCATCCTCTGTGGTCCCCTTCTCCTCCTGCCTTCACTCTTTCCCAGCATCAGGGTCTTTTCCAATGAGTCAGTTCTTCACATCAGGTGGACAAAGTATGAGAGTTTCAGCTTCAGCATCAGTCCTTCCAATGAATATTCAGGACTGATTCCCTTTAGGATGGACTGGTTGGATCTCCTTTCAGTCCAAGGGACTCTCAGGAGTCCACCTCTTCAACACCACAGTTCAAAAGCATCATTTCTTCTGTGCTTAGCTTTCTTTATGGTCCAATTCTCACATCCATACATGACCACTGGGAAAACCATAGCCTTGACTAGACTAACCTTTGTTGTCAAAGTAATGTCTCTGCTTTTTTTTTTTTGTGACAACTTTTATTTTTTATTAGTTGGAGGCTAATTACTTCACAACATTTTCAGTGGGTTTTGTCATACATTGATATGAATCAGCCATAGATTTACACGTATTTCCCATCCCGATCCCCCCTCCCACCTCCCTCTCCACCCGATTCCCCTGGGTCTTCCCAGTGCACCAGGCCCGAGCACTTGTCTCATGCATCCCACCTGGGCTGGTGATCTGTTTCACCATAGACAGTATACATGCTGTTCTTTTGAAATACCCCACCCTCACCTTCTCCCACAGAGTTCAAAAGTCTGTTCTGTATTTCTGTGTCTCTTTTTCTGTTTTGCATATAGGGTTATCGTTGCCATCTTTCTAAATTCCATATATATGTGTTAGTATGCTGTAATGTTCTTTATCTTTCTGGCTTACTTCACTCTGTATAAGGGGCTCCAGTTTCATCCATCTTATTAGGACTGATTCAAATGAATTCTTTTTAACGGCTGAGTAATATTCCATGGTGTATATGTACCACAGCTTCCTTATCCATTCATCTGCTGATGGGCATCTAGGTTGCTTCCATGTCCTGGCTATTATAAACAGTGCTGCGATGAACATTGGGGTACATGTGTCTCTTTCAGATCTGGTTTCCTCAGTGTGTATGCCCAGAAGTGGGATTGCTGGGTCATATGGCAGTTCTATGCTTTCCATGTTGGTCATAGCTTTTCTTCCGAGGAGCAAGCTTATTTTAATTTCATGGCTGCAGTCACCATCTGCAATGGTTTTGGAGCCCCCCAAAAATAAAGTCTCTCACTATTTCCATTGTTCTATTTGCCGTGAAGTGATGGAAATGGACCATGATCTTAGTTTTCTGAATGTTGAGTTTTAAGCCAACTTTTTCACTCTCCTCTTTCACTTTAAAAGCTCTTTAAAGTGGTTCTTTAGTTCTGCTTCAAGAAGATCTTTAGTTCTTCTTCACTTTCTGCCATAAGAGTGGTGTCATCTGCATATCTGAGGTAATTGATATTTCTCCCGGCAGTCTTGATTCCAGCTTGTGCTTTATCCAGTCTGGCATTAGTAATCTGCATATAAGTTGAATAAGCAGGGTGACAATATACAGCCTTGACGTACTCCTTTCCTGATTTGGAACCAGTCTGTTGCCCCATGTCCAGATCTAACCATTGCTTCTTGACCTGCATACAGATTTCTCAGGACACAGGTCAGATGGTCTGGTACTCCCAACTCTTGAAAATTTTCCACAGTTTGTTGTGATCCACACAGTCAAAGTCTTTGGTTTAGTCAATAAAGTAAACATTGGTGATTTTCTGGAAATCTCTTGCTTTTTCTATGAGCCAGTGGATGTTGGCAATTTGATCTCTGGTTCCTCTGCCTTTTCTAAATCCAACTTGAACATCTGGAAGTTCATGGTTCACATACTGTTGAAGCTTGGCTTGGACAATTTTGAGCATTACTTTGCTAGTGTGTGAGAAGAATGCAATTGTGCAGTAGTTTGAGCATTCTTTGGCATTGCCTTTATTTGGGATTGGAATGAAAACTGACCTTTTCCAGTCCTGTGGCCCCTGCTGCGTTTTCCAAATTTTCTGGCATATTGAGTGCAGCACTTTCACAGCATCATCTTTTAGGATTTGAAGTAGCTCAGCTGGAATTCCATCACCGCCACTAGCTTTGTTCATAGTGATGCTTCCTAAGGCCCACTTGACTTCACATTCCAGAATATCTGGCTCTAATCTTAATCTTACCCCTAAAAACATAATCACTGTTAACAACCAGATGAATGATATTCCAGATTTCTATATTTATTTAAAAATATTTTGTTACAGAATACTGAAAATATGCTCTATGCACCAGTAGACCAAATGTTACTTTAAAAAATTCAAAGGTATTACATCTTTTATCTGAGTGCTTTTGATATCTACTCTTTTTCATTGCTCTTTTGCATACCCCCTCTTATTTCTAGGTGTAGTTTTCTCCATATTGAATCCTGCTTTTGCTTATTTTACCAGATTTATTGATGTATAATTTACATGACACAAGATTCACTGATTTTTAAGTGTACAATTCAATGATATAGAGTAAACTTATGGAATTGTGCAACCATTACCACTATTTAGTTTTAGAATTTTGCCATCATGTCAGAGAAATCTCTGGGATTCCCTTGATGGTCCTGTGGTTGAGGGTCCCATGGTTGAGGGTCCTGTGGTTGTGGGTCCCTGTTAAGGGTCCCGAGGTTGAGGGTACCGTGGTTAAGACTCTTACTTTCCCTGCAGGGGGAACTAAGATCCCACATGCCCTGAGGCAGGGCCAAAAGAAAAAAAAAAGAAAGAATTACCTCATTTGCAATTACTCCTCACTCTTGTCCCTAATTCCAAGCAGCCACCAACCTCTCATCCCTATAGATTTTCCGGCTCTGCTTTAAGTTTGTGGCACTTCTTGAATCCGAAGCATGACGTTCATGAATTTTAGAAAATTATTGATCAGGATCTCTTCAGATAATATTTATGTTCCATCTGCCTTTACTGGATTCCAAATTTATACTCTGTTCCACGTTATCTCTCTGTCTTTTTCAATATTTTCTTTCTTCTCTATGCTACATCATTTACGCCTTTTCAAATATATTGAACATTTTTTTTTTTCCTTTCTGTACATCACAAGCTGACTGAAAATTCTGGATATCTTCTCAAACTCTTACCTGCTGCTTTTTTGCTAGACTTCTCAGCCTCGTAGGCTCTAGGGATTTATAAATACATTGAGGGAAAAGCAGAAGCAGAGTACTTAACCTAATTTGGCACTTGGACTCTCAGTGCTAATGCCTGAGGAGACGTTAATTTTTGTCTTTCTAACACGATGTCACTGCCTAATATCACTGATCAGCTTTTCTTGTTTCAGCTTCTTTTGTAAAAATGTAGTTCTCAGTTTTATAAAGAAAATTAATATGAATATTTTGAGTTGGAGCTTTCTGTATCACATCAGCACTCAGAGCATAAAAAGAATTAAAATGATTGCTCCCTTAAAAATCATTATTTACATATATTTCTCAGGACTCATATAGGAGACATGCATATGGCTAGAAATGTGCTAATTTCTCCACTTTGTAAGAAACAGTATGTCAATGTGAAAAATATTGTTTCTTGAAAAGTCTTTAAAATTCGTCAAGTTCATTGATTTTTTGAAATGTTTCATTTATCTTGGAATCTTATGCTATCTTAGGTACAATAGATTATATTCTGTGGTTGAAAAATATTTATTACTCTGCATGGTATTCTGCCCGCTGTAGAAGATGTATTCCTTTATAATTAGTTTCTTTAGAGCCCTCCCCATATTTTTATGATAAATTTCTAGTAAAGTGAATCTTTATACTTCTCAGAAAGGTTTTGATAGCTGTTATCTTCAATAGGAAAAAAAAACATTCCTTTTGCCAAGAAGAATTGATAGAAACAGCACAGATCGCTGACATAGATGTTTTTACATAATAATGAATAATTAAAATCTGCCATATATTGGATCTTAGGTTTGTTAGGTCTGCTTCTCAATAACGTTATCCCCTTGAGAACAATCTAGCACTAGCAGTGCTTCTGAATGTGTGTGTGCGTGTTCACTCACTCAGTCGTGTCCAACTCTTTGCAACCACATGAACTGTAGCCCACCAGGCTCCTCTGTCCATGGGATTTCCCAGGCAAGACTACTGGAGTGGTTGCCATTTTCTTCTCCAGGGGATTTTCCTGACCCAGGGTTCAAACCACATCGCCTGTGTCTCCTGCATTGCAGGCTGATCCTTTACCCATTGAATCATTTATGTGGCTCAAAGATCACCTGCATGAAAATTCTTGCTAATTTTTTCCATAGCAGACTTTTTATGATTAACAATTTGAAAAAAAAACTAACAGCCTGCATCATTTCATTAAAAAGAAAATCCTACCTTTAAGGAAATCTTTTGTTCCAGTTCTCTCTTACCACTTATCAGACTGTCCTGAGTTTAGAGGTTAAAAATAGTGACCAATGTATTAAATCTTATGATATTGTGGGTTTGACTTTCAGGCGGGTCTGGGCAAGTCTCTTGTTCATCTGATGTTGAAAGGTTTTGTCTGATAGCTGTGCAGCTGGGCCAGGCTGTCTGTGATGACTGGCACCTTGGTGGGGGGCATGTGAAAGGAGGGGCTTAAATGGGATCCTGGGTTCCTTCCATGTGGTCCCAGGGCCCCTTCATGAGGGTTTTCTGATAGAGCAGTCATACTTCTGACTTGTCACCACCAGACACGAGAGGGCAAGGGGGGAGCTGGCACTCCTCTTAAAGGTTATTAATATTTCCATAAATACTGTATCACCTCTTGCACTGTACTTCTTACATCAAAGAAGTCACAGACTAACCCAGTTTCAGGGAGAGTGGAAATAGATTCCACTTTTCAATAAGAAGAGTGTCAAAGAAATTGTAACAATCATTACCAGCCACAAGTCTGAAGTATTTTCATATATTATCCACCATTTATACTTGTGATTTACGAAATTAAAGCTTTGAGTTAAAATTTAAAGTCAGAGTGGTTGTACTTCTGTAAAAAGTCAACATTATTGCTAAAATTATTAATGAAAATGAATGTACACTTTTGCATTTTCTCATTTTAAAACACTTTCTCTAAATGCATACCAATAAGAACACCATTATTACTTGAATCGGCTTAAAGCCAATATTTTAGAAAGTATAATAATTCCTTCCTGATTGTTTTGAGTGGTTTATATTAGCAGTGATTTAAATGTGATCAACATATTTTCCTGAGTAATCTATGAGTGGTCTCTGTGTTTTGACTCTTTGAAATGTGATAATTTATTTCCCAGGTTTATTTGTCATGTTTCATATAAAAAATGATATACCACAGATGTCTCAAAAATTCCATTTCTAGCATCACTCACTTTGAGATTCTGTTTTGTTTCTATAGACATATAAAAACTGAAAATATAGGATTATGTGACCTATGAATAATGATGTTAAACCCAAGTACATGTTAAGTGACCAGAAAGAGTTAAACAGTTGCCCAATGAACTTAAATACTACAGTATAATTAATAGAATATAATAATTCAGAATGTCTATAAAACTAATGGGGAGAATTAAATAAAATATAGAATGAATTAAGGCTGAATTTATAACCAGTGTTCCATAGTAAAATCAGATATACATTGAAGTTAGATATATCTTAGAAGTGAAAATACTTTATGGCAGTTTCATGTGAAGAAAAATCAGAACCTTAATTTAAATCTTTAATTTGGTAATGATCTGTAAGACTAAAGAAAATCACTATAAGAACTGAAACTATATTACCTATAAGAATATTTTTCCATCGATGTTTTCAAAGATCCAACTTGTGTAGTTAATAATGAGACTTTAGACCCTATAAACTTTATAAGTTGGAGATAAAAATTATTTCTATTTTTGTTTTCATTTAAGAAGATATTTCAAAGTGCACTGCTGCAGAACAGAATCTTAAAAGGCATCAGATACTTGTGTCTTCATTATATCATCGTTTTAATCTTCCAGTTGTCAACTGATATATGTAGTTAATGCTAGAACTTCTATAGAGGGACTCAAATTTAGAGATTTTCTGAGAAGGGGGAAAAGGGATTCTAAATCCTTAGTAAGATTAATCCAGTTATTAGCTAAAAAAAGAACGAGTTCATTCAACCTACTTAGGAAGCAAATTCTAGTATCGTAAGCTACATATATATACATATATATATATATATGTGAACCACATACTCATTTATCTATATATTTGCATTAATAATGAACTTTTAATAGAAAAGTTAAATCACCATAATGCTAATTTAATGGTAAAAACCAAATGAAGGATGTAACATTGTGAACCCTGAACAGATGTCCTAATTAGATATCATTAAAGGAGACTATTAGGTGAAATAAAATTGAGCCTTTCATTTGATACCAAAAATATATCCTTTAATTTATAATGAAGCAGTTATAGGTTGAAATACTCACCTGTGCAGTAGATGGAAAGTAGGTCTGAATTGTCTGGATAAGTGTTTGTAGTCCTTGCTACCTTAGGTCCCTAAAAAGAGATTGGTTACCTAATGCTGTTTGCTGAAAACAGTCAAATGGAAAATCAGACAAACCCATTTTCTTAAGTTTAGTTTCATGGAGATTCAGAGATGGATCATAAAGTCTTTGAGAATATTTTATAAGTTGCTTTTAATAAAAAATGAGATATTTTATGTTTTAAAGTTATTTTTAATAACAATTTCCTGTGGAGATTTATTTTTTCAAATAATCATTTAGATTTTTGGGTCAGTGTTTCTCAAACTAGGGAATGAAGCATGACCCCTGTAAGCCCTCTAGGATATTTGAGGTATATATTTTATTCCTTAACAGAGACCTGTATGATATTCGAGTGTGGGATGTAAGTAATATTTTTAGAGAGAGAGAGGGAGAGGTAGCATGCTCACTCAGTCCTGTCTGACTCTGTGGGTCTCCATGGATTGTAGCCCACCAGTCTCCTCTGTCCATGGGATTCTCCAGGCAGGCGTACTGGAGAGGGTTGTCATTTCCGCTTTCAGGGAATCCTCCCTACCCAGGGACCGAACCTCTGTCTCCTGTGTCTGCTGCATTGCAGATGGATTCTTTACCTGCTGAGCCATCGGGGAAGCCCCCCAATCAACCAAATAGCATATATTATATTGCATTTTATGCCAAGAAGGTGTGTTTTATTTATTTATTTATTTAGAGTTTGCTGTACACCAAAACAGAATATCAAAAACAGGTTTAAGTGTTCCTTTTCATACTGATCTTTCTGTATCAATTTATCTGTTTGACAATTCAAACTGACTTAGAAAGACAGATCTAATAGAGAAAGAGAGGACCTAGTTTTATTTCAGAGTCTCATCCAGACTGTTTTTCCGAGTCCAAACCTCAGAGTCTTTTGACTTAGGTAGAGTGGGCCACTGTAATCTTTCCCCAGAGTCTGCAGTTTACAAGTGTGATGCTATGTTAGATAAATGCAGTTACTATGAAGCCGGCATTTAGATATCTCGCAGGTCGGACACGACTTAAGCGACTTAGCAGCAGCAGGTTGCATTTAGGATTTCCCACACCTATTGGTTGCAAAATGTCCTTCTGGCTCCAACAAAGGGTTTTTTCTTTTTCTTGTTTTTTTGTTTTTTTTTTTTACATGAGAGGACATGTGCAATGATTAAATGGCATACTTTGCTTTCACTATTCACACAGCTTCTGACAGAAGCGAGCCCTGTCAAAGGGTTGGGCTTGCAAAGTGAAAATGCTAGTCACTCTGTCACATCCTTGGGTCTGACTCTTTGCGAACCCAGCCATCAGGCTTCTGTCTCCACGGAATTCTCCAGGGAAGAATACTGGAGTGGGTAGCCATTCCCTTCTCCAGCGAATCTTCCGGATCCAGGGATTGAACCTGGGTCTCCTGCATTGCAGGCAACTTTTTTTTTTTTTAATCATCTGTGCCACTAGGACTCGCAAGAGGTGGCCATCCTTTCCTCCCTTTCTCATTGCAGATATTGTGAATTCTCCTTTGCTAACTTAAAGCTATTTCGGTCACAGTGTAGGTGCCCAGACATCCATCAGCCACACTCACCAACAACTAGGATTACCTAAGTATCCTCTTATTGGCTCCATCTCTGGATGGGCTTGACCGGACAGATGAGGGCATTCTCGCTTCATGGGAAGTTGAGGCTGTTGTGGGTGCCAAGCCAGCCAGGCAGTAAGAACCAAAAGAGTGTGATGAACAGGTAGGCAACCTGGCACCTGGGGTCCATGGCAAGTATTTCTTTCATGGAACATATGGAACACAGCCAGTTGGTTTTTCCCCTTACTTCTCTCAGAGTGTTTTTATTTATCAGGTGTTTTAATTTCACTAAGCAGGCAAGAGAGTTGGGTTTTGGAATATTTATCTCTTTTTTTCCTGATTATATGCCAATTACCTACTGACTGCCAGAGAATCAATCAACGAATAAGTAAACATTGGCAGGGATGAACACGGATTGGGTACACTCACCTCTACCAATCTAGAGAGGACGGTGATGGTGTTATCTAACTCACAGATATGTGATTATATTCTTGCTATTTTGATCTATTTGCTTGGCACACTGCGTGTGATGATTAACATTTATGGTTTCCTTGCCAAAAAGTACAATGCATGTTTGGATACATGATCTCAACTGCGAGTCATTTACAATTTATTTCTGTATGCCATATCATAGAGCTAATCACTTCTAGGAACTTAGTGCCAGGAATGAAAAAGGCATAATGGAGCTTTATCCACAGCTATTTAGGAATCAAGGATTATATCTCCACGAGCGATGTTTTTAGAAAGGGAAATATGGCTCCTTTTTCACTACTCTTTCCTTATTTCAGGTTTAATGCATGTTTATCTTAAAAGTATGACTTAGAAAATTAAATGAATAAAATCAAGATATTATCTATCTTAACATTCTGCCAGAAATTTTGCCCTCTTAACTCATAATCTTTCTTCCTATCCCATATCTGTTGCCTCAAAAAGATTCATATGCACTTGGGAATTCATATGCATGGGATGTATGAGAAACTATCTTCTGCAACTTGGTAATTTAATGGGCCATAAATAGCAAAGCCATCTTGAAGAATAAAGATGAAAGATTTCCTCTAATTGATATTAAAGAATGTTGTGGCTTCCCAGGTGGCTTAGTGGTAAAGAATCCTCCTGCCAGTGCAGGAGATGCGGGTTCAATCCCTGGGTCAGGAAGATCCTCTGGAGAAGTAAAAGGCAACCCACTCCAGTATTCTTGCCTGGAGAATCCCATGGACAGAGGAACCTGGTAGGGCTACAGTCCACGGGGTCACAAAAGAGTCAGACACAACTTAGCAACTAAACAGCAACAAAAATACAGCGACAATGATTAAGACCATGAACTAATGGCATTTGGAAAGACAAATGGACCAGTTGACAATCCAGAGATACACCTGTGCGTACATACATGGTTACCTCATTTACAAAACCTGGTGTTATGTAATTCAGGGGGAAGAAATACATCCTATTTAATAAATGATGCTGAAACTATTGTATATCCATATTAGATATCTCAAAGCCCACACTAATTTGAGGTAGATCATAGTCATAAATATGCAAGCTCAAATTACAATGCTTTTATAAGAAGACGTGAATTGATATCTCCGTGAATTTGGGTAGAAAATAGTCTCTTAAACAGAACACAAAAATAGGTAAGAGAAAAAGTTTATACATTTAAATTCATTAAAATTTACAATTAAAAAATTTAGATAAAAAGCTAATCAAGTAAAAGATACTTCCAGGTAACTGAGAAGGAAATTTGCATACTGGGGCATCATTTTGTACTCAAGGCATTTCCAAGGGGTGGTTTGCTGATCCCTTGGGGTTCTCGAGAGACTTTCAGGATGTCCATGAGGTTGAAAGTATTTTCAGAACAGTTATGAGGATATTTATGCTTTTCACTGTATTGACACTTGCACTAATATTGCAAAAGCCTTGGTGAGTGAATCACTGGAACATTAGCCTGAACAAGTGAGTGGTGACGAACTGTACTTCTGTCATTTTATTTCTCCACAGCACTACTCACAGGGGAAGGGAAAAGGCCAGTTTTTACACAAGAACACACTTGGTGAGGCAGTGTGTGCTGTGTGAACAAATCTTGACCCTGGTGTCTTCACAGCACATGAAATGGGCAGTGTCCCAAAGCACACCTGCCTCATAAGGCAATTCCACCATTGCCTTTGGAAGAGCATCTATGTGTTTCTTTGAGTTTTAAGCAGCTACTTGTTTCTTGGACACCATTTTCATTTGAAGGAATGACTGGCAGACAGACGATGTGTTTTTTTTTTCTGTCTTGAGTACTTGGCAGACATTTTTTCAAAAATGAACCAAGTGAGCCTGCTACTTCTTCAAGAAGCATTTGTTACAAATCAAAAAATCCCAACTTTCACAAGTAAATTAAAATTATGGAAAACATATTTTCCACTGTGTGGTAGACAGCCTTCCAGGACATGAAGTATTTTCCATCCTAGGACCGAATCACCTATCACAGCCACTGCATACAACGGTGGTGACCATGCCCTCAATGTTGAGTGTACTGTTCATGTATACTGATTAGTGATGTGTGAATTTCCTTTCTTCCTTTATTCAGTAACTAAAGTATGATTTCAGTTATTATTCTTTCAGGCTATTATAACTGGCTTTTTCAAACAGCCCTGTTTCAAAGGGGTCTTTGGAAGTGTATATTTCTGTATATGATTTGTTGTTGCTCAATCACTAAGTCATGTCTGACTCTTTGCAACCCCATGGACTGCAGGACACCAGGCTCCCTTGTCCTTCACTACCTCCTAGAGCTTGCTCAAATTCATGTCCATTGAGTCAGTGACGGTATCCTACCACCTCATCCTCTGTTGCCCCCTCCTCCTCCTGCCCTCAATCTTCCCCGACAACAGGGTCTTTTCCAATGAGTTATCTCTTCACATCTGTGGCCAAAATATTGGAGCTGCAGCTTCCGCATCAGCCCTTCCAATGAATATTCAGACTTGATTGCTTTAGAATTGACTGGTTTGATCTCCTTGCAGTCCAAAGGACTCTGTAAATAATAGAACAAGTTTACAGTAAGCAGATGAGCAAGCTTAGGAAAGAAAATATTAAGGTTAAAAAAATAGGATAAAACCATTTGTAAGTTTAGCATCCAAATGGCCTGCAGAAATTTACACTTAGTTTCTTAGAAGCCAGTGAAGGCATTAAGCAATCCAGTTGCCTAATTTATTGCAAGATCTGAACTACCATAAGAGAAGATTGGCCGGGAGAAGCACACCTATTTCTGTCACTGAAATTCAAAAGAAAATGCTCCCATGAGTTCACATCAAGAGGAATCTTAGTGATCTGTAAATAACATCACCAATAACAGCTTTTATCCTTACTTGAAGAAAAGTAACGTGTGCCTTAGAATTTTTCTTAGACTCCTCCTCTTTGTGAACTGATGGAAAAATGCCAGAGCATAGCTTGGTAGGTGTCAAAATGAAACGACCCTTGTGTAAAATTCTCCAGACAAAATATCTTGATATAATATATCCTATTATGATATGTACTGGTGGCTCAGCGGTAAAGCATTTGCCTCCTAACGCAAGAGTCGCAGGAGATGTGGGTTTGATTCCTGGATCGGGAAGATTCACTGGAGTAGGAAATGGTAACCCACTCCAGTATTCTTGCTTGAAAAATCCCTTGGACAAAGGAGTTTGGTGGGCTACAGTCCAGGGGGCCTCAAAGAGTCAGACACAATTGAGTGATTGTATGCACGCACATGCACACACTCATATTATTCTATTGGTTCTGTTTTTCTGGAGAACTTTGATTAATAACCTTCCCATTAGAATCCATTTACTTCCATAAAAATCCACTTCATTCTGGGAAGCCTGTAGCTACTTATTCAGGACAGAAGAAACTGGAAAGGCTAATTGCAACACTGTAATGATCATGCTTGAAAAATCTATGACATGCAATTAATTTAAAATTTTACTTGCTATTCATACAATTCAGAATGGCTTGTTTAATTCCTGTTTTCATATACATTTATGTTTTTATTTTGCATTATGTGCTAGCTCAGTCGTGTCCAACTCTATGTGACCCCACAACTGTAGCCCACCAGACTCCTCTGTCTGTGGTATTTCCCAGGCAAGAATACTGGAGTGAACTGCCATTTACTCCTCCAAGGGATCTTCCCAACACAGGAATCAAATTCACATCTCCTGCATTGGCAGGTGGATTCTTTACCATTGAACTGCCAGGGAAGCCCTCACACACCACAGAAAATACAATTTTCCAGTGTTTTATTTTTCATTATCTCTCCCACCTTTACAGAGGTATAGAAACTGCACCCAGGATGTATTTCCCTCCTCAGAGTTGTAAGCTTGGAGCTCAAATTGCAGAGTGCCTGGCATAGTAGACATTCAGATGTGTGCAGATTAACTGAATACAATCTAAATACAAACCAATCTATGACGGGTATCATCCATTTGTGGTTAACAAAAAAGTTTGTCTCCTAAAAATGGATTGTTTAAAATGTAGCTTTCCCAGCAGTAAGAGCATTATTTTGTAATTTTGTAGAGAAATACAGTTTATACTTTAACCCATTCCTTCAGATGTGATACTTAAATTCATTCACTGTGGGTGAAACAATCATAACACCTGAGATAGAAGTCTAAATGATTAATATTCAGTTTTCTTGAATTTTAAATACATATGGAGATTATCTAGACATAGGTAAAATGTATGATTCAGAAATGAGTAGCTAGTTTCTTCACCTCATCATTTGCAAAGAGCATATGAATATAAAACATGCTACAGGGCAATGCCTTACACCAATTAATATAATTTTCTAACAGATGGTAGAAAAAAAATGGTGCTTCTGTTAACATTTTGAAATACCACAAACATATATACTCAAGTAAAATTTTATTCAAATAATAGTAGGAAAGGGTTTGATTGTATTTTATTAAACAAATTCATTAAAATTGAATTTAATACATTTTAATGAATTCCAACTGTAAAAGAACAGGATACAAAGGTAGGAATTACTCTTTTCTATTCTTCACATGCCCAGGATCCTCATCTTGTCTTCTGACTTCCTCTGTCAAGAGTGAAGTGTGCCTAATTTCAAACCCTTAGTGCTACTATTGACTCTGCAGACATAGAGAGCAGACTGTGGACACAGAGGGGGAAGGGGAGGGTGGAATGAACTGAGAGAATAGCATTAACGTATATACGCTATCATGTGTAAAATAGCCAACTAGTGGAGACCTGCCGTATCACACAGGGACTTCCGCCCGGTGCTCTGTGATGGCCTAGAGGGATGGGATGGGGGGGAGTGGGAGGCTCAAGAGGGAGGGGATATGCGTACACTTATGGCTGATTCACACTGTTGTATAGCAGAAACCAACATGACATTATAAAGCAATAATCCTCCAATTAAAAATAAATTATAAAAATCCTTTAGTGCTTTTATGTTCATACAAACATATGTCCACATATTTTTATATCATCTTTTATGAGTGGGATTAAATATGCTATGTGTTTTCTTTTAGCAATTAGAGAGTTTCCATATATATATATTCATTAATATATTTTAACCTATTCATTTTATAGCCACTTTGTATTTTTAACATGATATGTGTGCTTAGTCGCTCAGTTTTGTCTGACTCTTTGCGACCTCATGGACCGTAGCCCGCCAGGCTCCTCTGCCCATGGAATTCTCCAGGCAAGAATACTGGAGTGGGTTGCCTGCCCTCCTCCAGGGGGTCTTCCCAACCCAGGGATCGAACCCAGGTCTCCCACACTGTGGGAGGATTCTTTACCATCTGAGACACCAGAGAAGCCCATAGCATGATATACTACAATATATTTAGCCTTTGCTCAATGACAAATATTCAGTTTTCAAATTATTTCTTAACATAATGCTTTAAAGAATATCTTAAACAAATATGATTTTGTTGTTCAGTTGCTAAGTCGTGCCCGGTTTGTGACCCCATGAACTGCAGCACACCAGGCTTCCCTGTCCTTTACTATCTCCCGCAGTTTGCTCAAACTCATGTGTACTGAGTCAGTGATGCCATCCAACCATCTCATCCTCTGTTGACCCCTTCTCCTCCTACCCTCAATCTTTCCCAGCAAAGTGGTTTCATTGATGGCTCTGCTAAGACATGTAGCTTTCACTGCACAAAAAATCCAATTGGCTAATGGTGACTTGTGAGCTTTGAGAGATTTGGGTAATTCTTTCCCCGTTATTGTAAATATAGAAGGAAGACAGGCAAGACTACAGAAGAAGATTCAGTGTCTCTCTTGAGAATATTTAAATTCTCCAGTGTTCTGCTGTCACCCGGTGAGATAAGATTTAGTTATGATTCATCATTTAAGTAATTTAATTCATTACACTGGTGATATCATAGCAAAAGCCAAAGGATTTGTGAGAACTGCTCTAAGGACGTATTACTAGGTGGGGTTGGTTTATTTGATCAGATAATACATAGGGTCAGCCTAATCAGTTAAATTCTTGGATGTAACTTGAGTTAAAGAGCCAAGAGACATTCCTCAGACAGCACAGGATAAATGTTTGACTTTGCTGAATCCTACCAATGAGAAAGATGTGCAGTACCTTAGGAGATTATCTGGTTTTGCAGGACACACGTGCCTCACTTGTGTTTTTTGTTAGCTGTTATAGATAAAGTGACCAAAATTAAATATGAATTTAAATGAAAGCCACTATAAAAAATTCTTGCTGAAGGCTGTAGCTCAAGAGGTACTATTAAGAATATATAGTTTCCATAAAAACAAATAATGTGAAGCATTTTTTTCTACACTCATTCACAATTTACATATCTTCTTTGATGAAAGTTTGTTTCATATCCTTGGCTTATTCATTGATTGGGGTTTATGCATCTGGATTCAAGTCTTTTATCAGATATGTGGTTTTCAAAGATTTTTTCTTGCAAAAGAAGGCTTCTATTTCTAAACTCTTACCAGTAGCTTTTTTTTTAAAGCAAAGTTTTGCATTTGGGGCAGACCTATTTATCAATTTGCTTTTTTATGGTTCTTGATTTCTTGATTTTAGTTTTATATATAAAAATGCATCACCAAACCCAAGGTCACAGAGATTTTCTTATTATTACCAGAAGTTTTATAGTTTTATGTTTTATATTCTGGTTTATAATCCATTTAAATTTAGATTTTGTGGCAGCAGGTCTGAGGTATGTATCTATTTTATTTTTATTTTTGCAAATGGATGTATAATTTTCCAAGTATCATTTGTTGAAGGGATTGTCCTTTCTGTAATAAGTTACTTTGCGCACATGTCAGTATTAGTTGAAAATGCTTTAGAGGTCTATTTCTGAGATTTATATTCTTTTCCATTTATTTACATGCAACTATTGGCGTGCTGCGATTCATGGGGTCGCAAAGAGTCGGACACGACTGAGAGACTGAACTGAACTGAACTGAACTGATTCTCAATACCTTTCTGCCCTTTACTTAGTATGTCTTGAAATTATGCATTGTGAGCATGTCAAATTTGTTCTTTTTTAGTATTATTTTGTTTTTTCTTATTCTTTTGCCTTTAGAGTATATTTTAAAATCAGCTCATTAATGTTTACAAAAAGAAACTTTTTGAGATTTTTTTTTTCCCCCTGGGAGGGTGATAAGTCCATAGATTAAGTGGTTAGAGTAAATTTCCTAACAAATATAGGGTCTTCCTTTCCATAGAAATGGCCTAGCTCTCCTGTTATTTAGGTATTTGTTTATTTCTTCTGTCAGTAAGAGAAAAGCAGTTTGCTGCCAATATGATGCAATCACCTGATCATTGTGCTGCAGGTGATCTGCTCTGCCTTCTCTATCTGAAGTTTAGTAAGGTTGGGCTAAGGGTTTTTATTTATTTGGGCTGGTGAGTGAGATAGTGGTGATGATAGAGATATTTCATTCCCCCTGTTAGTCATAAAAAACCTGTTACTGAGAATTCAGCAGGTCTCCTGAAGACAGAGATTCCTACTAAATTATACTTGCAGCACTTTTCTCATCTGTCAATGCCTCTCTTTTCCCACTTTCTCCTTCCCATTCTTGTTTTCTCAGCCATATAACATCCTGCTGAAAATGACTGAAAAATAGAGTAGCTGAAAGTTTATGGAGGGAAAATTCTCAAATGTGTCTGAGAAGCATCAGAAGGGTCCGTGTGACTTCTCAGGATGACTAATGATCCTTACAACATAAATATAGCCCATTCCTTCCTCTTTTCATAAGTATACTGCAAGATTCTGATAAACAAATCCTTCCATGCTTGTCTGCAAACTACCTGCTATAATTTAAATTTGAGAAAGTCCACTCCTCTCCTAACCTGAGTTAAATCTACTTAGGTAGTGCGATCAAGAGTGGACAGTGCACATTTCAGCGTTGATCATCCTGGGGTATTTCCAACGATAGGATGAAATTAGTGTTCACAAAAGAGCTGCTTCTACATTCCACAAGCATAGCATAATTTAGCTGATAAAGTGCTGCAGGGCTTTCAGTGTTTGATGAAACAATTATCTGTTCATTTCAATCACCTATGATTGCCCAGCAAATCTAAGGCAATTAGGTAGACTTTTTTACTCTGTAAAAATACAGGTATAGATGTGTTCATTCACACATACACACGCATGCATGCATGCATACATATGTAACATCATTTATAAACAGTACTGTGTGCATGCATGTGTACCATTAAACTTGTTATGTAATAAATCTAAAAATCACATGCTGGCATTATCTTTGCCTCTTGTTTTCTTTTTAAATCTTTTTCTTAGAGGTCCCTTAATCTAAATCTTAAAGGAATCCTGAACACAGTACCAAAAATCTAGAAAACAGTTCTTTAAGAAAATACAAGAGCAGGCTTTTGCATGGACTATTGATTGGATATCAATTCAAAGCATTCAGTAAGTATTTAGTAATGTAACAACATATGTTATATATGGTGACCTACATTGGATGCATGAAAGACATTGCTTAAAATGTGTAAGCCAAAGTCTCAGATTTTAGAGTCTAATGCATAACATAAGTGAGTAAAAATAAGAATTCTAAAATGTTTAGCCAATATATTCATGTGAGCTTGGACAAGAGCTGCATGACACTTTTTGTTGTTGTTCAGTTGCTAATGTGTGTAAGACTCTTTGCAACCCCACAGACTGTAGCCTGCCAGGCTCCTCTGTCCATGGGGTTCTCCCGGCAAGAATACTGGAGTGGGTTGCCATTTCTTTTTCTAGATACCTTTTGGAGGGTAGTTAAGAAAGGGGCCAGGAAGGAAGGGTTGCAGAAATGAATTTTCAGTGTGATTTGACTATAATGATGATGAACAAGACCAGCAAGGGCAGGGAATTTGTCATGCGAGGGGAGACCAGCCTTAGCAGAAGGCTGGAGGCAAGGAAAGCAACTCTGGCCATTTGGACTTTTGGTAACACATGCATCAGTCATGTAGGGGGAAGTGGAAGAGAACGCTAGAACCTAGAAAACACAATATTTTGTGGATTTAATTAAGCACTGTAGGCTGCTATAGACTTTCATTTTAGGCGTTTCCCTGGTGTCTCATATGGTAATGAATTGTTTCCTAGAGAATCCCATGGACAGAGGAGCCTGGTAGGCTACAATCCATAGGGTCAAAAAGAGTCAGACATGGCTGAGCACACACACATCTCGTAGAGCATATAGGGCATCCAAGAGAAAGAATGTAAAGGTTGACGGTGTGAACTCGGCTTTAATGATTTATTATCTTAGTTTTTCAACAATCAAGTTCATATCTATAATTTATTCAACATTTGTGGTTAAGCTTCTTTTAATACTAAATTATACATTTCCTCAAGGTTTTGCATTAAAGCAGATAATATGGAACTAAAATATAAGAGCTCTTGTCTTGAGGAGAATCTCATTCTGCTATCACAGAAAGGCTGTTTAATCAGCCCAGAAATGCTTGTATTTGTGGTCAGTTTTGAAATAGAAATCAATGAATTTGACACAGTTAATCCCTCTTTTACTTTCTTTTTCATTTGTCAGCATTAGAAAACATTACTGCTGCTTACTACAACCTTCAGAATTGGTATCTTGATCAAATCTATCCTAGCAACATAACCTTCAGAGTTATTAGTCATTGGTATTTCTGCAAGAATGTGTCTATTGGGAAACGTTATAGGCAGGATTTAAAAGATTATGCTCAAGAGAAGCAGAATTACTGCCAGTTTAAATTAGGAAAGATTATGAGAAATAAAGAATGAAAGTAAAGACTGTATAAATGGTTTGTTGCCGGCATCTTGATCACTTTATTTTAATTTTGTATGGAAAGTGCCATTTTGTAAGACATTTAAAGAACAAGCTTCAGGATTAACTTCAGTTTTCACAAAGAAAATTAATAAAGGCCTGCAGCAGCATACACAATATTAGAATCACACTAAAATGTTCTGAAAAGTTTCAGAAGTCATATTTGAAGGTTGAAAGAAATTAAGTACAAAATGCCTAAGAATTATTCAATCTTGAATACCTCCATTAAAGAGATTTCAGTGTAATTACAAAATCTTGACTAAAATGTTTTCATTATGTGGGCATATAATGTGAAGCTCTAAGTTAAATTCACTTTATTTGTGCTAAAATCTCTCAACTCTCATGGGTGTAGCAAATTAAGATACTTGTCTTGGGCTTCATAGCATAACAGATTTGATTCCTGTAGAGCCTGTTAGCAGGGCAGGGACTCCAGGAGGCAGCTGGTAGGAGAAATGAAGGTAGCTACACCATTTGGTGCCAAACAAAGCCATGTGGCTTATAAATTCATCACAGTCCGCTTAGAACTTAACAGTGTAAGACAGTTACCCTCTTGATTTGAAAAATGAGGCAGAACATAGTTATATATGCACAAAACATCCTATGTCCTTTCATTCATTCTTTCAGAAAATATTTATTGAACGCTAAAATTCCAAGTTAGTACTAATGTCAAAAGCCAAAAATAGGACATTAATAACATTGAGGGGAAGGTGAGCAAAAGAGTAATAAAATTCAAAGTGAGTGATGGGCAGCTTGTTTTCTTTTTTAATGGGTTGTTTGAATAAGGTTACTAACAAAGAAACCTAAACTGAATGAAAAGAACACGCATTTCATTTGGGAATAATTGTATATGCAACAACTTGGAAGAAGAAATTATCCAGTTTTGGATAAAATCAGTGTTTTGAGTGAACATTTTGTGTTTAGAAAAACACTTTCCATGCTATTCAAATGGGGTTATACTTTTAACCACCTTAGTGATTATTCACAGTGGAATTTCTCTTCTTGGCAAAAAAGGAAAAAGCTACTTAAGGGTTTATAAATTTACGCCTTTCCTCATAAGTTTTCTATTTAAAAAAAAAGTTCATCCTAACATTGAGATTGTTTTAGGAAAACTTGTTAGTTGCTGATGATCCTCCATAAATAGTCTGTGAGAGCCTATTAAATAGATCATCACTTGGTGGGGGGATTCCTAATGGAAATGAAAAGGTAGAATATCTTGAAAGAAAGAAATTAAAAAGTAAAAAAAAAAAAAAAAGAATTACTAGCCAAAAGAAAGCAGATAATTGTGGTGTTGTATTTCTGCACAGAGCTGTTTAATTCTTGATTTCTCTCTCTCTCTCTTTTTTTTTTTTGACTATTGTTCAGTCATGGCCGACTCTTTGAGACCCCATGGACTATACACTTCATGGAATTCTCCAGCCCAGAATACTGGAGTGGGTAACCTTTCCCTTCTACAGGGGATCTTACCCAACCCGGGAATCAAATTGGGGTCTCCCGCATTGCCAATGGATTCTTTATCAACTGAGCTATCAGGGATGCATTAATTAAACCTATTCCAGTTAGGAATGAGACGCCAAAGTAGAGCACAAACATGTAGACAAGGTGGGAAGGAGAGCGTGGGATGAATTGAAAGAAGAGCACTGACATACGCCACCATGGATTTAATAGACTGCTGGTGGGAAGCTACTGTACCATGCAGGGGGCTCAGCTCAGTGCTCTGTGATGACCTAGAGGGGTGGGATCGGGGGGTGGAAGGGAGGCCCAAGACGGAGGGGTGTATGTATAGATATAGCTGATTCACCTGGTGGTACAGCAGAAACTAACAACACTGTAAAGCAATTATATTCCAATAATAATAAAATTTAAAAAGTCAATGTCCCAATCTACTCAATTCCCATGCTGTTAGTTCAGTTCAGTTCAGTTCAACTGCTTGGTCAAGTCCGACTCTTTCTGACTCCATGGACTGCAGCACGTCAGGACTCCCTGTCCATCACCAACTCCTGGAGCTTACTAAAACTCATGTCCATCTAGTCAGTGACACCATCCAACCATCTCATCCTCTGTCGTCCCCTTCTCCTCCCAGCTTCAATCTTTCCCAGCATCAGGGTCTTTTCAAATGAGTCAGTTCTTCGCATCAGGTGGACAAAGGATTGGAGTTTCTGTTTTAGCATCAGTCCTTCCAATGAATATTCAGGACTGATCTCCTTTAGGATGGACTGATTGGATCTCCTTTCAGTCCAAGCGACTCTCAAGAGTCTTCTCCAACACCACAGTTCAAAAGCATCAATTCTTCGATGCTCAGCTTTCTTCATAGTCCAACTCTCACATCTATACATGACTACTGGAAAAACCATAGCTTTGACTAGATGGACCTTTATCAGCAGAGTAATATCTCTGCTTCTTAAGATGCTGTCTGGGTTGGTCATAGTTTTTCTTCCAAGGGGCAAGCATCTTTTAATTTCACGGCTTCAGTCACCATCTGCAGTATTTTTGAAGCCCAAGAAAATAAAGTCTGTCACTGTTTCCATTGTTTCCCCATCTATTTGCCATGAAGTGGTGGGATCAGATGTCATGATCTTTATTTTCTGAATGTTGAGTTGTAAACCAACTTTTTCACTCTCCTCTTTTATTTCATCAAGAGGCTCTTTAGTTCTTCTTCGCATTCTGCCATAAGTGTGGTGCCATCTGCATATCTGAGGTTACTGATATTTCTCCTGGCAATCTTGATTCCAGTTTGTGAGTCATCCAGCCTGGCATTTCACATGATGTGCTCTGCATATAAGTTAAATAAGCAGGGTGATAATATACAGCCTTGACGTGCTCCTTTCCTGATTTAGAACCAGTCTGTTGTTCCATGTTCAGTTCTAACTGTTGCTTCTTGACCTGCATACAGATTTCTCAGGAGGCAGGTCAGGTGGTCTGGTATTCCCATTCTTGAAGAATTTCCCACAGTTTATTGTGACCCACACAGTCAAAGTCTTTGGCGTAGTCAATAAAGCAGGAGTAGATGTTTTTCTGGAACTCTCTTGCTTTTTTTTGATGATCCAGTGGATGTTGGCAATTTGATCTCTGGTTCCTCTGCCTTTTCTAAATCCAACTTGAACATCTGGAAGTTCATGGTTCACATACTGTTGAAGCCTGGCTCAGACAATTTTGAGCATTACTTTGCTAGTGTGTGAGATGAGTACAATTGTGTGGTAGTTTAAGCAGTCTTTGGCATTGCCTTTCTTTGGGATTGGAATGAAAACTGACCATTTCCAGTCCTGTGGCCACTGCTGCGTTTTCCAAATTTTCTGGCATATTGAGTGCAGCACTTTCAAAGCATCATCTTTTAGGATTTGAAATAGCTCAGCTGGAATTCCATCACCGCCACTAGCTTTGTTCGTAGTGATTCTTCCTAAGGCCCACTTGTCTTCGCATTCCAAGATGTCCAGGATGTCCCATGCTGTAAATATAGACAAATGACCAGCTATATGATATCATTATTATTAGCTCTTATTTTAAACATCTTAGTTATTTATGATATGATTTATAATGTAAGTGAAATGATTAAATATAAAAGCAAATTAATCTTGGATTAGTATCTTATTCCAAAAATATGATATGCTATAAAATTAATGATATTCAACTATAATGAAAATTTCAAACAAAGAAAAATTGTTTAACCTATTGCAAATTTTCAATGGGGTCCACTCTGGTGAAAGAAGATCTATTTTTATAATAGGTACATACACAGACATATACACATATGCACATAAAAATATCAATACAGAATATAGATGCACTGATTTATATCTTACTTAATAGATGCTTAGTCTGAAGAACATTTCTATAACAGAAATATGCAGCCTTTAGTGCTAATGTAGAATTTAATAGGAATTAATTCTAGCTTTGCTGCAAAGCTAGAATTTAATTACATATATATATATAAAACTCAGTATTGCACAGGCTCTCACTTTATGATTTTGTAAAGAAGGTCACTATTTTCTGTTTGGTTTTCTAGGCTATCTTTTGTCTTGTTACCACTGTTCTATTTAAGCATGAGACTCATCTAAGGTATGACCCCTTTAGAAATAAAAATACTCTGCAGTGGGCCTGCCTAAGCCTGTCATTTTTCTCCTTTCTCTCCTTAGAAGTGAGAACTGTCTTCTGTTTCTCAAAATTCAAGAAAAAACAGAATGTTTCCAACAAGAAATGTCCTAGATGATCCTGTTTCCCAAGTGAAAAACAAACAAGCCTGGACCATTATTTCTTGTGCTCCAAAACTAACTTGAGAAGGGCAGCCTGACTTTAAGGTTTGCAGTTTGGAAAACTGAAGCATTGGAAAAGAAAGGACAGCCTGCTCCCACCAGCTTGAGGCCCTCCATGAGAGCTCAGGCTCCACGGGACTTTGTTATCAACTTTCCGTGTCTATTTCTGAAACTTCCATGTTTTGTTTTATCTTAGGAACCAACTAGAAGAGATGGCAGCCAAGTCATTTGCAGGAGTAGGGGACTCTGAAAGAAGGATTTCCTCCTTGGTGAGTGAGTCTTCAGAATGATTGGGATGGTGAAGGTGATGGGCTGAGCGGGAAATTAAGGCAGAAGGAGAGGAGGAGAAGGAGAGAGAGAGGAGAGTGGGGAAGGAGGGTGAAGAAAGGAAGGAAGGGGAGGAGGAGGGAGAAGGGTAGGGGGAAGAGGGGAAGGAGGTGGTGGTGGCAGTTTCTTTCCTAAGGCTTGTCCGACTCTTGCAACCCCATGGACTGTAGCCCGCCAGGCTCCTCTGTCCATGGGATTCTCCAGGCAAGACTGCTGGAGTGAGTTGCCATTCCCTTCTTCAGGGGATCTTCCTGACCCAGGGATCAAACCCAGATCTCCTGCATTGAAGGCAGATTGTTTATGGACTGAGCCAGGAGGAAAGCCCCATAGCTTTTTTTTTGATCCTTTTGCCACTATAGTCAATGTTGCATGATATATGGGCTATAATTTCTATCAAAACAAACTCCTGTATATAATAACATTTCAAGACCAAAAGATCTGTGCACTTGAAATGTTAATATACATAGTGAGGTTCCTTTCTGAAAGTGTAGCATTTTATTCTCCTAACAAGCATCAGTCTAGTTTTCTTCCCAACACAGGGAGAACCTAAAACAAAACAGGGTGGTACTAAACTACCTGGGTTCAAATGTCAGCTCCTCCGCTTCCTCAGTGTGTGCTTCGGCTAAGTTTTCTAAGCTCTGAGTCTGAACTATCTCACGTGTAACCTGGGGACGCTAATAGTATCTCATCCTCAGAATGTTGTGAGGATTAACGCAGTAATATTGATGAAGGGCCTGCATTGTACCTGCATCATCTGAGGGATCTGTGTTTGTTAAAGAAATGGTAAAACTGTAAATGTGAAATGTTGCCGTCTAATTACTTTTCCCATATGTGTGCGCCTGGGCTCAGTGATTGATTCGTGTCCGACTCTCGGTGACCCCGTGGATGGTAGCTCGAGGCTCCTCTGTCCATGGGGTTTTCCAGGCAAGGTTGCCATTTCCTCCTCCAGGAGAGCTTCCCGACCCAGGGATCGAACCCCCGCATCTCCTGCACTGCAGGTGGTTCTTTACCACTGAGCTACTGGGGAAGCCTATGTTTCCTTAACACCTAGAAGTTTGAGCCATTTTCTATTTTGATAGAACATCTGTATTTTTTTTTTTTTTCTCATTCTGTTCTTACCTCAGTTTATAGGAAACAGCTGTTTTGGCTCATATTCATATCAGATCGTATTTCATTCTTAATCTTTTGACAGTTGTATGCTACCTTTACATTCAAGTTTTATAAATTGTGGCTTATCCTTTTTAAGCACTGTTAGTTCTTTGTTCCATATTACATCTGCATAGTTCATGAACAAATATCTGTGATAAATCCAATAAAAACAGAACGATTTAGGTGCAACAATTTGACCCTTCTCTTCAAATAATCAGAGGACTGTCTTCATTCTTTCTGATTAATTACAAAGTCAGGATCTTAACCTGTTGTGTTCACTGAAGTATCTCCAGTGCATAGAAGAATGCCTGACCACATAGTCATCTTAAATGAATGTTTGCTGAATGCATCTTTGGATTGTTCTCTTTTTTCCCAAAGTTATTTTCAATGTAATAATAAAAAAAAAAAATCAGCAAAGCAGAAACAAGTTCTAAACCAAATCATGCTTTGAGGTTGATTGGCTCAGATTATTTTTCTGATTATTCACATTATGTGTGCAAATCTACCAGTCTTTGAGGCACTGGACCTAGTCCAGCCTTGGCATAAAAATCCTTCCAAGCCTTGTGGGCACCATAGCCTCAGCTGCTGCTTTTGTTTGTTTCTCCATTTCTGTTTATTTTAATTACCTTGGCCTCTTCCGTATTTTGCTAGGAGAGGAATATAAAAGAGACAATGCGAAGGACATTATGCAATGAAATGAGGGCAAAGATTGCTTCGATTCAAGAAGATCACTGAACAAAGAGCATCAATCTAAAAAGCTGAATTTGTGTTCTGACACAAATAGGTTAAAACACTTAAAAAATTTTTAATTGCTTATGCTTTTTATGAAATGTTTATCTTTTAAAGTTGAAAAGCAATAGATATTGTCAGACCAAAAATATGGAGAAAAATTTGTAGAGGACAATATGCTTTGTTTTTTAAATTAGTCGATTTCTTTAACTTTATCAAAGTAATATATGTCTGAGTAAAAGTATAGAATTTATGATCAAAATGTTAGTCTCTCAGTTGTGTCCTACTCTTTGCGACCCCATGGACTGTAGCCCGCCAGGCTCCTCTGTCCATGGGATTCTCCAGGCAAGAATACTGGAGTGGGTTGCCATTTCCTTCTCCAAGGGATCTTCCTGACCCAGGGATTGAACCCACATCTCTTATGTCTCCTGAGTGGGTAGGCAGATTCTTTACCACTGAGACACAACCTCGTAATTACTTTCACATATATTTTATTATTGTATGCATTTCTACTCTAAGCTGCTTGTTGGAAAATAACTGGATTTACAACTAGACCTTCTGCTTTAAATAAATTGTGAAATTATTGAATGATCCCCAAACTAGATATATTCAAATACTCTAAAATTAATTTTTCAGGATGATAGAAATTATTTCTAACAGAAGTCAGTTCCTTAAGATGCCCTAGGAAGTCAAAGTACTTGTATTACAATGATAAACAATTTTCTACTTTATATCATTAAGCATTCATTAATAAATCACTTCTGACATGAAGTTTTTCCTCTCTGGTAAATCATTTATTTACTCAATTTGCAATAGTGTCTGTAGACTCTGTGTCCTTTAGCATTTGTGTTTCTTTTGGCTGGCTCCCAGATTGGGTTCTTTCCTTCAGAACAGCTCTAGGGGAGAATAAATAGAGTCTTTCTCTTGATCACAGACAGCTTCAAGGGAGGTAGAAAATAAGATTCCTTTTACCTGATCTTTCAAAATTCTGTCCTTAAAAGTATAAATATTGGAAATTCTTGCATTATATTTTGGCCACTTCTGAACTGTGACCACTTACATGTTTAAATATTTGGCCAGCCTTGTCAATTTCACGCATGATCCTATTATGGTTAGTTCTTATATTGGGTGAATGACACTTGAGTCTTACTCGGAGGACTTTGTTTTAAAACTGAAAGGTGGAAATGGAAACCATTTTGTAAACACTTATTACACATTCTCTATTGAAATGATTTCCAATGTTCATAACACACTCAATAATCAAACGCATACAGCCTTATGGACCTCTATTATGATTATTACATGCAGATTAATTAAAAATAATTATCCATTCAATTATCTAATAACTAAAGTATGAAATAAATGCCTCCACATAGTTTCTGGAAACTTAAAGATAATTAACAAAATCACCACTCTTAAGAAAGTTGTGAAAGCGAGAAATAGAATTTAACATTTTATAATGCAAAGTGGCTATTAGAGTAAACGATTATAGGCATTCTATTTGTCCATCAACCTAATATTGCTTATCTTATCAAAATAATAATGATATTATTGACCTCTTTTTAAGCATGAATGCTCTTTATATTTTTAATTATAATATTAAGCTGTCATTTCTTAATCTATGTACTACAGTGACTCTATTCACTGCAGCAGAATTAGTGAAAGTGAAATAGTATTAATAAAATTTAGCATTAAGACATGTCCATTGCCATTTCTCTAACTATACAGTATGAACCTATTTTTCTGAACTTTTAAAATTCCTCAAATAAGAAGTTCCCTCTCCTGATTTTCAGCGGGCAGTTCTTTCTCCAGGAGCACATGTTCCTTTTACATTAGGAAGCTTTACCCTTCTCTGGTCCTTCATTTACTCTTGTTAGCTTCACATTTTTTGACACATTTATGTTAAGTTTGATGCCTCTGCTGTAAAATTTTATATCATCCTATATGTCTGTGTTGAGGCTGGCAGGCCTGTGTCCATAGGGGCCCAGAGTCGGACACAACTGTGTGACTAAGCAGAACACAGCAGGTACTAGTGGGTTATGGAGCTTATCATTCTGAATCATAACACCTTGTTGACTGTCTGGCTTCCCATCCGCAGTGTGAACTCCATGATGATGGGGGTCACTGTCTGGTCAGTCACGGAGGTCTTCATGTTTTACAACGATGCTGGGAATGTAGCAAGCCTTGTGTCAGTAATGAAATCAGGTGCATGGTTAAGCAGGGAAACTACACTATAATATTGTGAGTGCTTACTATGAGCAAATTAGTGCTGAGTGATTTATATGCCTTGGTATATTTAATTTTCTGAAAGTCTCATTACCATCGTGCTGGAGAAGACTCTTGAGGGAAGTCTGGTGTGCTGCAGTCCATGCGGGCGCAAAGAGTCAGACACGACTCAGCAACTGAGCAACAACAACAGCAACAAGGGAATTCAACTATAATCCTTCAACAGGGCTGCCAACTTGCTCAGAGGTCAAGGGACACAGTTCAGTTCAGTCGCTAGGTCGTGTCTGACTCTTTTGCCACCCCATGGACTGCAGCATGCCAGGCCTCCCTGTCCATCACCAACTCCTGGAGCTTTCTCAAACTCATGTCCATCAAGTCGGTGATGCCATCCAACCATCTCATCCTCTGTCGTCCCCTTCTCCCGTCTTCAATCTTTCCCAGCATCAGGGTCTTTTTCAATGAGATGGTTCTTCACATCAGGTGGACAAAGTATTGAAATTTCAGTTTCAGCATCAGTCCTTCCAATGAATATTCAGGACTGATCTCCTTTAGGATACACTGGTTGGATCTCCTTGCAGTCCGACAGACTCTCAAGAGTCTTCTCCAACATCACAGTTCAAAAACATCAATTCCTTGGCGCTCAGCTTTCTTTATGGTCCAACTCTCACATCCATACATGACTACTGGAAAAACCATAGCTTTGACTAGGTGGACCTTTATCGGCAAAGTAATGTCTCTGTGTTTTAAGATGCTGTCTAGGTTGGTCATAGCTTTTCTTCCAAGGAGCAAGCATCTTTTAATTTCATGGCTGCAGTCACCATCTGCAGTGATTTTGAAGCCCCCCAAAATAAAGTTTCTTTCTTTTTCCATTGTTTCCCCATCTATTTGCCATGAAGTGGTGGGACCACATGACATGATCTTTGTTTTCTGAATGTTGAGTTTTAAACCAACTTTTTCACTCTCCTCTTTCACTTTCATCAAGAGGCTCTTTAGTTCTTCTTTGCTTTCTGTCATAAGGGTGGTGTCATCTATGTATCTGAGGTTATTGATATTTTTCCCGGTAATCTTGATTCCAGCTTGTGCTTCATCCAGCCTGGCATTTAGCATGATGTACTCTGCATATAAGTTAAATAAGCACAATGATAATACACAGCCTTGAGGTACTCCTTTCCCGATTTGGAACCAGTCTGTTGTTCCATGTCCAGTTCTAACTATTGCTTCTTGACCTGCATACAGATTTCTCAGGGGCAGGTCAGGTAGTCTGGTATTCCCATCTCTTGAAGAATTTTCCAGTTTGTTGTGATCCACACAGTGATATTGCACAGTGTCATGGCACAGCCAGAATCAAAACTCTATAGTCTGTCTGACACTAAAGCGACACACTTGTATGCAATGAATATGATAATTTATGATACTTAGGAGAATATTTAGTACGAGGTTCTAGCTTTCATTTGAACTTTGTGGTTTTCTAGTGTCAATAATTAATTATGTCCTTTTATGAGTTTCCATAATATTTTGGGGGCTTCCCAGGTGGCACTAATGTTGAAGAACCTGCCTGCCAATGCAGGAATGTAAGAGACACAAGTTGATCCCTTACAGTTCTTTGTCAGACAAGTATCACAGCAAGAGTTGTATAACACGATTCCTCTAAAATCTCTTTGGTGTCTGGTTTCTACTCCTGTGCTCTCCTGAAATGCCAACCAATACTGCAAATGTCAGTTGCCATTCCAGGTACCACCTGCCACATCTTTTGATGAAAGGGTCAATTTTACCATGTGTTTGGACTGAAAAATGGAAAACTTCAGAAGTCATTTTGAATGAAAGTTTCCAGTTTTGCATAAATAACATGATTTCCTGGGGAAGGAAGTTGGATGTAGTGATCATTGGGCATGTTTTTCTATAACTTAGCTCATCATAATATTAACATTTCTTAAAAAGCAGAGATATCACTTTGCTGACAAAGGTCCATATAATCAAAGCTAGGGTTTTTCCAGTAGTCATGTACAGATATGAGAGTTGGACCAAAAGATGGCTGAGGACCAAGGAATGATGCTTCTGAATTAAGGTGCTGGGGAAGACTCTTGAGAGTCCTTTGGACGGCAAGGAGATCCAACCAATCGATCCTAAAGGAAATCAACCCTGAATATTGATTGGAAAGGAATGATGCTGAAGATGAAATGCCAAAACTTTGGCTGCCTGATGCAAAGAGTCAACTCATTTAAAAAGCCCCTGATGCTGGGAAAAATCGAGGGCAGGAGGAGAGGGGTGCAACAGAGGATGAAATGATTGGATGGCGTCACCAACTCAATGCACATGAGTGTGAACAATCTCCAGGAGATAGTGAAGGACAGGTAAGCCTGGCATGCTGCAGCCCATGGGGTCGCAAAGAGTCGGACATGACTGAGCGACTGAGTAACAAAATAAAAATGAATAAAACCGGTCTCACATTATAGTATGCCTGCAGTGATGCAGATCAATTTCAACCCTCCTTGTAGCATTTATAGAAGTAAACATTACAATCATACCCTTAAGGATTTGTGTAAATCACTCATGAAAATATTTTATTTCTAAACTATAATCAATTGTTTCTGATTTACAGATAAGTTATCAGCTTCAAGTTCCAGTTATTTCATTGGATGTCAGCTCATTCAGTAGCTTGTTTTCATCGTATGTGTCTAGGTCATTGTCTATTTGAACATATTTGACTCTTAGGCATTTCGAGCACGTGTGAAGTTTAATCTTGTGAGTTTGGACGAATAACTCCCCAGTGACTCCCCTTAACTCTCCCAGAAGCAGAGAAAACAACAATTTTCTTTAATGGCTTACTAGAGCCAGAGAAATTACGTCCATTTTTTACCCTGAGTTTTTAAAAGATCTGTGCAAAGATTCCTTTCTCTTTTTTTCTCCCTCTTTCTCAAATTTTCTTACTTCTGTTTCTTCTCTTCATTGTTATTGAGGAAATTACATTGATATTCAGCAGTTAAGTCACTTGTACACTGATGCCACACTCTGAAATTTTCATTTATTTCAAAGAAGTGTCTCTAGTAGACACATATTCATAGACAGAGGGTGTGAATCATTCAAAGGAAAAAAAATGACATAACTAGCAGGTTCACAAATATTCTCTGGGTTCTGTGCAAAACAATATATTTTGTTTTAAATTACAAATCTTATTACACATACTAATTTTTGATTAAAAAGTCTGCCTATTTTTTTTAGATTTGAAAACAAAATATTAACACATCCCTGATTTTTAATTAATAACATCCCATCACTGTAATAGAAAATGAACTTATCCATGAACTCAGGAACCTGTGGTAACTCCGTGTCCCAGCAATGCAGTTTATCTCCCCTTTGCTGGATGGAACACGTACAATAGAGTCATGATCGTCTGAGCACAATTCAACCAGTAAATTGCTTACGAATGGCAGACAGCAGCAGAAGCTAACTTTCTTTGTTAATCACAAGACTTTCTTTTCTGTCCCTGTGCTGTGACAGCCTTAGAGTAACCACACAGCTCAATGTAAATGTGGTGTCCAAAACCAGGGTGATTTTACTTAGAATGACTAAGTTTGCTTTTTTTTTTTTTTTCAGTAGACCCGCAGTTATGTGGGCAACACCTAAGCTATAGAACTATTTAAGTTCTGATTTAGAAAAAAATCACTATAATTGTGAGGAAAATTATACCACATGTTGATAAAACCTGGAATGTAGAAGTAGTCATTCTAAATCCCATAAAACAGACTACTGCAAGATGAGTGGAAAAATTGCATTTCTCTTCTGCTCTTAACTTCTATATTTAGATTTTCCTTTTGCCAGGAGAAAAAAAAAAAAAGCAGGAAAATTATTTAACTAAAATTTTGCAAAACCTGTATTTACTCATGGAACCTGAGATGTTTCCAGAGGGAATAATGGAAAATGTCTTCACTAAAACCCAGCTCTATACATTCAGCCATATTCCCTGGGACCAAAGAACACCACATCTGATCAAATTACCCCCAAATCCCTCTTCTGTCTCTATCCAAGTTAATATCAAAACTCTGCTAATATATCAAGACTTGATTAGGTCAGAAAAATGCAAATTTGAAAAGTGAGGTTGAAACTATGTCAGTCTCTCATTATTTTCTTCCAGTTAGGTGTTGTATCATTTTAATTTTATTTTTAATCATGTGTATTCTTTCGGCTATTCTTCTAAGCCATTTCTCAAGTCTTTTAGCAAATTAGCATCAATTTGAGGGCTTTTATGGTCTTCCCTAGGGGTGCTAGTGATAAAACACCCAGCAGCCAATGCAGGAGATACGAGTTTGATCCCTGGGTTAAGAAGATCGAACTCACTCCAGTATTCTTGCCTGGAGAATTCCATGGACAGGGGAGCCTCCTAGGCTACAGTCCATGGGGTCTCAAAGAGTCGCACATGACTGAAGCAACTTAGCACAATGAGGGCTGTAACAAAAACCCAGTTCCTCAGCCTGACATCCAAAGACTGATTTAACTGAGTGGAGATAGGTTCAAAGCTCCTGAGGAGATGCTAATGCCAAGTCAAGGCCAAGAACCACTAAGTGCCTTTGTCTTTGCCTATTATTGTCCATGGTTTGTAGTGGAGTCACTGATGGATTCTTACTGGAAACCCTCCATGGAGAGGTGCCTGATACCTCCCTGGGGTGGCCACCCCTTCTGTCCTCTTTCCTTCTTTCTCCCCTCATTCCTCCCTTGCTTCCTTCCTTTTTTCTTCCTTAAATGTTATTGACAAAATTAAGTAATCTTCAGCAGGTAAGTCACTGTGTACCAATTCTGCTCTCTGCAATTTTAATTTCATTTAAGAAGTATCTAGAATAGATCCCTCTCATTCACAGAGGTAGGGTGTGACTCATTCAAGGAAAAGAAAAAAAAAAAAGCCACAAGAAGTTTAGAAAATATTTCCTTGAGATGTTCAGGCTTTATTTCTAATTTCTTTTAGAGATGGTAGGCTCCACTTTCCACTTCCTCTCTTGTTACACAGTTGTGTGGCTTGTACACTAAAATTAGATTTTCCATCTCTATTCTCCAGCTTCTCTGGAATATTAGGAAGAAAATCACATAGCTATTGGTTTATGTGAAATATGGAGTTATAAAACAATTAAGTTTCCTATAGAAGTTGCTTTTCTAAAGAAATGGCTTCTCTTCCTGAATTTATTTAACTCTTTAATTATGAAATATTTCATATATTCAAAAGACTATTTAAAATACTTATTGATGTTTATTTTTTAAATACTTTAAAATAACTGTTGTGTAGCTAACAGTCAGATTAATCAATACAACATAGCCAATGATTTTATTAACATTTCTTCCATTAGTAGTGAGGCTGAACATGGAGTTCTATAATAACTGGCCTTTTATACATCCTTTTCTGGGAAATACCTGATGAAGAAATACTTGGGGCCTAGGTTCTAGTTGATATCCAAAGTTGCCTTCAACTCCTGAATGAAATATTCCCATATCATTTCTTTAAAATTTGAGCTTATGATTAAATCATAAATATGTGACCTTGAAAGAGGTATTCATCATGAGCATTTTAGCTAAAGTAGGATTTTAAAAATGATTAGCATTCTAAGAGTAAGGTGGGACACATATCAATTTATTGAGATGGAAGTATACATTTTGTGTATGTCATAATTTTACACAAGATTCAACTTTGTCCCATGATTCAAACTAAGACTTACATTGATTGCAAGTGAAAATAGCCAACCTTCTTGGTATCTATGTATGTTTTGTGAACATGCTGCTAATATTTTTAAAGCTTTGTGTTTTCAAGACATTCATCGTTCAGCCCGTACCCCCATGTGTCAGACACGATGGTAGACATGAGAAGGAGAGAAAAAAGACTTCAGCATCCTCTAGACAAAGCTTAAAACCCTAGAGAAATTCAGATGAAAAACAAATTTAAAAGAATAAAGAGTGTAAGTACTTTCTGTATAAAACCTGAAAAAATAATCTGGCTATATCTAAATATAGTGATTCTTATTATCCACTAATTTTCTATTCTATGAAGTCACCTTAAACACTGAATTAGTGAATATTGAACCATTGCTCCTCAAGGGGAAAGAATTAGGTTTCCTTCAGCCTCCAGTCACAATATTTTTTGACAACGAATCAATTCAATACGTAACTTTGCTTTATGTGTGCTTCTGTTTAAAGATACCTTATTTAGTACTTATTGTTGATTCATGAACACTGAATTCTCAGAGAGCAGAACAGTAACTCATGCCCAGAGGGAGCTTAACTAATCCAAATCCAAGTGTTTTCTCTCTAAGGTTCATCGTATTTTTCTTGTGGTTAGGAATCCTACACAACACTTCATTAGGACACTCATAGGCCATTTAAAATCATGAAATCCCCAACAGAAACCACAAAAATGGGGAAAAAAAAAAAAAACACTGGCATGAAAGACACCAAGAAAAGGACATGTACAGAATGAGCTGAAACGCGAAGTGGGAAAGGTCACATGGGACTGCTCAAACCTTTCACTTCTCTGCACATGTCTGCAAATGATCTGAAAAGTGGCACACACATTGTTTGAGGTTAAAATGCATTTTGTCAACAGGCAGATTGGTAAATAATCACTAAATCCATGAATAATGACAGTAACTGTATTTTCATAGGTTTGAAGCACAAATGTGTCTTTATATAAAAGTTTAACTGATGACAAGCTGCTTCCTAACTATTGGCCTGCATAGCTATGCCAAAAATACAGAAGTAGCAAAATTAATATCACCAGAGCAGTAAAACCGGATTTATTTTCCTGGGCATAAAAGAACGGTTTAATGAACTGAGAGCCCTAGAACCCAACCTGCTATGAAGTTCAGAGGCAGAATGTCATGAAAGTGAAAGTTGCTCAGTTGTGTCTGACTCTTTGTGACCCCATGGACTATAGAGTCCATGGAATTCTCCAGGCCAGAATACTGGAGTGGGTAGCCTTTCCCTTCTCCAGGGGATCTTCCCAACCCAGGGATCGAACCCAGGTCTCCCATGTTTCAGGCAGATTCTGTACCAGCTGAGCCACCAGGAGAGCCCACAAGGGAAGAATGTCACAGGATGAATTATCAAGTGAAAACGAGGAGGCTGTTTAATATCTACCATGATTGGTTATTCCAATGGGGGCTTTCAGGTGGAAGGGGATTAGTTAAAAGTGGTTATTTTATGCCATTTTATGAAGATGACTTACATTTCTTTTCTGATGATCAGAGGCATTTAAGAAATAATATTAAAGATCACCAGCCCAGGTTGGATGCATGAGACAAGTGCTCGGGCCTGGTGCGCTGGGAATACCCAGAGGAATCGGGTGGAGAGGGAGGTGGGAGGGGGGATTGGGATGGGGAATACCTGTTACTCCATGGCTGATTAATGTCAATGCATGACAAAACCCACTTCAATATTGTAAAGTAATTAGCCTCCAACTAATAAAAATAAATGAAAAAAAAAAAAAGACCAAAATAGAAAAAAAAGAAATAATGTTAAGTTCATGAATCAAGCTAGATTGAGTTTTGCTTACATAGCTTGAATGGTTTTGTCTGCTCAGGGAATTCTCAAGTATAGTCTCCATTTTGTATTTTACTTTAAGAGGGGAGACAATGTGAAAAAAATCATATCATCAATGTGACAACTATTGATGGGAGAATGTTATAATGGATAGCATTCTCTTATTGTTGTTTTGTGGGTGGAATTATCACCATCAGCCTTGAATTTCAGAGTCTGTTAGTCAAATGTCCAGACTCAGATGCATTTTCTGTGTGTTTTCTTTGGCTTTCCAAATACTCTTCAAAGAACTAATTGATTTTAATTTTTTATCTTCTGTTACTTTAATCATTCATACTATTGTCCTACTGTTGAAGTGCAGTCACAGAATTCCCACTTTAAAATAACACTATTGAATCCACAGCTATCATGTGCATTTCTAACTACTTGATAGAGTTGTCATGGCACAGAATTGACTTAAAATACGTTGAAAATTTGAGAAATAGATAAATATTTTGATCATCAAATGGTCCAAACTTGAGTCTATATTTTTCCATCATCACTTGAGAGCTAAGTCAAACTGAAACAGAATAAGGAAGTGATAATTTCTAGAAACTGTGTTATTATTATTCAATTTGAAGTTTTTGAAGCTTGTGAAGACTTGTGCTCAAATGACAAAAAATAAAAACATACCACTCAATTATGGGTGCCATTTTTTTCTTTTCATCAGTATAAGAAGTGAGTTGAGATCAAGCAGAAAAGTTAATTTCAAAATATGTATATGTATTTTATTTTTGTTTTATTTGGAGATATGTATGTACTTAGATGTTGTTACATACCTTATAAATTTTACATTCTGTTCTGTGGAAGAAAATTTACTGACTAGCACAGGATATGTGTTTGTTTTTAATTGCTTAATTATTTTCCCCCATCTTTCAGGTCATCAATACATAAATCAAGACTACAGTACTCACTGTGTGATGCTGGCAATTTTTCCTAGTAGTCTACAACTGAACCTGTTTGTTATCTTCCACAATTATTTCTTAGTAGCTATGACTACAGATTATATGCAAGCACAGCAGTGTTTAATATTATACATTATTTCAAAGATGATGTTCAATAATTAAAAAAATAGTATTTGCTAATTATCAATCTATCAGAGATATAACATGACATACATTGAGGAATTTAAATTCTTGTAAGCCCAGTTGTAAGATCAGCTGGCAGGCATTCTGCCACAGAAATAAAAACTGAGATATTGCAACCTTACTATGAAATAGTGGGGTTGGCCCTAGGGAGCAAAGAGTTTTTGTTTGTACAGGAAAATTGCTTGGTGGTGACAGAGATTCATTAAATCTTTCATGAAATTTTGTATGATTTCCCAAGAGATGTCTCCAGGGGTCGGAGAAGAATGGGGAACACAAACATAGCCCTTCTATTCTGCCTGGAAAGGAACAAAATTAATACAGGGGGATTGGAGCAGTGTCCCTTCCACTCATGAAAACAAATGCTTATATTAGGAGTTGTTTGTCGGTGAGACCATTTCATCTCCACCCACTTCTATTGCCCAGTTTCACAGATGTCACTCTGTCATAGAAACTGATGGGGTCAATCATAACATTAACATAGTCTTTGGGTTCTTCTCATAATACTAACATGTATCTGATTAATGGAGGAAATCAACAGTGTTGTGAGCACCTTCCTCAATCCCACGCACCAGGTAATAGTCAAATGATATTTGGTAAAATATTGTTCATACTGTTCGTGGGGTTCTCAAGGCAAGCTTACTGAAGTGGTTTGCCACTCCCTTCTCTAGTGGACCACAGTATGAAAAGGCAAAAGATGGGACACTGAAAGATGAACTACCCAGATCGGTAGGTGCCTAATATGCTACTGGAGATCAGTGGAGAAATAACTCCAGAAAGAATGAAGGGATGGAGCCAAAGCAAAAACAACACCCAGTTGTGGATGGGACTGATGATAGAAGCAAGGTCTGAGGCTATGAAGAGCAATATTGCATAGGAACCTGGAATGTTAGGTCCATGAATCAAGGAAATTGGAAGTGGTCAAACAGGAGACGGCAAGAGTGAACATCGACATTCTAGGAATCAGCAAACTAATATGGACTAGGATGGGTTCATTTAACTCAGATGACCATTATATCTACTGTTGTGGGCAGGAATCCCTTAGAAGAAATGGAGTAGCCATCATAGTCAATAAAAGAGTCCAAAATGCAGTACTTGGATGCAATCTCAAAAACGACAGAGTGATCTCTGTTCATTTCCAAGGCAAACCATTCAATATCACGGTAATCCAAATCTATGCCCTGACCAGAAATGCTGAAGAAGCTGAAGTTGAATGGTTCTGTGAAGACCTACAAGACTTTCTAGGACTAACACCCCCAAAAGATGTCCTTTTCATTATAGGGGACCGGAATGCAAAAGTAGGAAGTCAAAAAACATCTGAAGTAACAGGCAAATTTGGCCTTGGAGTACAGAATGAAGCAGGGCAAAGGCTGATAGAGTTCTGCCAAGAGACCGCACTGATCACAGCAAACACCCTTTTCCAACAACACAAGGGAAGACTCTACACATAGACATCACCAGATGGTCAACACTGAAATCAGATTGATTATATTCTTTGCAGCCAAAGATGGAAAAGCTATATACAGTCAGCAAAAACAAGACCAGGAGCAGACTGTGGCTCAGATCATGAACTCCTTATTGCCAAATTCAGACTTAAATCGAAGAAAGTGGGGCAAATCACTAGACCATTTAGGTATGACCTAAATCAAATCCCTTGTGACTATACAGTGGAGTGAGAAATAGATTTAAGGGACTAGATCTGATAGACAGAGTGCCTGATGAACTACAGACAGAGGTTCATGACATTGTACAGGAAACAGGAATCAAGACCATCCCCAAGAAAAAAGAAATGCAAAAATGTGAAATGGCTGTCTGAGGAGGCCTTACAAATAGCTGTGAAAATAAGAGAAGTGAAAAGCAAAGGAGAAAAGGAAAGATATTCCCATTTGAATGCAGAGTTCCAAAGAACAGCAAGGAGAGATAAGAAAGCCTTCCTCAGTGATCAATACAAAGAAATAGAGGAAAACAATAGAATGGGAAAGACTAGAGATCTCTTCAAGGAAATTAGAGATACCAAGAGAACAGTTCATGCAAAGATGGGCTCAATAAAGGACAGAAATGGTATGGACCTAACAGAAGCCGAAGTTATTAAGAAGAGGTGGCAAGAATACACAGAAGAACTATACAAAAAAGATCTTCATGACCCAGATAATCATGATGTTGTGATCACTCACCTAGAGCCAGACATCCTGGAATGTGAAGTCAGGTGGGCCTTAGGAAGCATCACTACACACAAAGCTAGAGGAGGTGATGGAATTCCAGTTGAGCTATTTCAAATCCTGAAGGATGATGCTGTGAAAGTGCTGCACTCAGTATACCAGCAAATTTGGAAAACTCAGTAGTGGCCACAGGACTGGAAAAGGTCAGTTTTCATTTCAATCCCAAGGAAAGGCAATGCCAAAGAATGCTAAAATTGCCGCACAATTGCACTCATCTCACACACTAGTAAAGTAATGCTCAAAATTCTCCAAGCCAGGCTTCAGGGAACCGTGAATTTCCAGATGTTCAAGCTGGTTTTAGAAAAGGCAGAGAAACCTGAGATCAAATTGCCAAGATCTGCTGGATCATCAAAAAAGCAAGAGAGTTCCAGAAAAACATCTTTCTGCTTTATTGACTATGCCAAAGCCTTTTACTCTGTGGATCACAATAACTGGAAAATTATGAAAGTGATGGGAATGCCAGACCCTTTATCTGCCTCTTGAGAAACCTGTATGCAGGTCAGGAAGCAACAGTTAGAACTGGACATAGAACAACAGACTGGTTCCCAGTAGAAAAAGGAGTATATCAAGGCTGTATATTGTCATCCTGCTTGTTTAAATTATATGCAGAGTACATTATGAGAAACGCTGGACTGGAGGAAGCACAGCTGGAATCTAGATTGCCGGGAGAAATATCAATAACCTCAGATATGCAGATGACACCACCCTTATGGCAGAAAGTGAAGAAGAACTAAAGGGCCTCTTGATGAAAGTGAAAGAGGAGAGTGGAAAAGTTGGCTTAAAGCTCAACATTCAGAAAACTAAGATCATGGCAAACGGTCCCATCACTCATGGCAAATAGATGGGGAGACATTGGAAACAGTGGCTGACTTTATTTTTTTGGGCTCCAAAATCACTGCAGATTGTGATGGCAGCCATGAAATTAAAAGACACTTACTCCTTGGAAGGAAAGTTATGACCAACCTAGACAACATATTAAAAAGCAGAGACATTACTTTGTCAACCAAGGTCCATCTAGTCAAGGCTATGGTTTTTCCAGTAGTCATGTATGGAAGTGAGAGTTGAACTGCAAAGAAAGCTGAGCCCTGAACAATTGATGCTTTTGAACTGTGGTGTTGGAGAATACTCTGGAGAGTCCCTAGGACTGCAAGGAGATCCAACCAGCCCATCCTAAAGGAGATCAGTCCTGAGTGTTCATTGGAAGGACTGATGTTAAAGCTGAAACTCCAATAATTTGGATACCTGATGCGAAGAGCTGACTCATTTGAAAAGACCCTGATGCTGGGAAAGATTGAGGGCAGGAGGAGAAGGGGACGACAGAGGATGACATGGTTGGATGGCATCACCAACTCAATGGACATGGGTTTGGGTAGACTCCGGCAGTTGGTGATGGACAAGGAGGCCTGTCTTACTGAGGTTCCTGGGGTTGCAAAGAGTTGGACTTGACTGAGCGACTGAACTGAACTGATTTGGTAAAATTTGAATAACCTTTAATGTAAGCTTTTTGTAAGCATAGGGCTTCTCTCATGGCTGAGAGGTAAAAAATCTGCTTGCCAGTGCAGGAGATGTATTTTCAGTCCCTGGATTGGGAAGAACCCCTGGAAAAGGAAATGGCAACCCACTCCAGTATTCTTGCCTGGGAAATACCATGGACAGAGGAGCCTGGCGGGCTACTGTCCATGAGGTTGCAAAAGAGTTGGACACGACTGAGTAACTAAGCAACAACAATGAGTTAACACAGATCATAATTTAATAGTTGTTTGAAGGAGAGAAGCATAATATATCAAAACAGTTAGCAAGGACACTGATGTCTAATGGTGAAAAGGTAACATAGAGCTTCCATGGGAAGGGAATTTGAAGAGACTCAGCACAATTAAAATGGAAATTCTTTCACTCAGAAATGCTATTTCTAAGAATTTATTTTTGAATGTTGTTGAAGCATTCTTTAAAATAGTAAAGATTAGGAGTGGTATAAATATCTAAATATCTCATAAAAACTACTTAAGTGAATTACGATGCTTTGATAAAATGCCATGCAGCTGCTAAATATTCTCAGCTTCATGCATATTCTCTCACAGAATTTCTAAAATATACCGATAACTAAACAAGTGAGACACAGATAATTATGTACAGTTTGCTATCATTGTCAGTGTTAGTCACTCAGTTGTTTGCTATAATTTGTGAAAAATAACAGAAGTGTGTGTGTCCATGTATTTATACATATTCATACAAATACATTTAGATTTGTGTACACAGTCAATACTCAAGATATCCAAGGTCCTTGGAAAGGTAACTGAATGGTCAAATGTCTGTGGAAGGAGGTGAGAAGGAGATTTCCTATCTAATTTTGTGCCACTAGAATGTATTATTTTATCAAAATAATTAAAATTTATTTTAAAATTATTGCAAGAGCAAAAATACAAATTAAGCAATGAAGTAAAGATTTTTCATGTACTTTTGTTGTATCAATTTTGTTGTTAAATGTATAGACATTGCTTCAGTGTTCACAGCTTTTTCTATTTGAAGCTTTCAGAAACTACCAGGACTTTGTACCATTAATTTGGAAAACTCAAATTCAGGAAGTTCATTGTTGAAAATAACAGAGGTAACTCAGTGGGTGAGATGTCCCTATAAATATATTTAAACACAACAAGCAATTAACTGAACATTTTGAATTGTTTAAGTAATGTTTGTCTGAATTTTAGCAGCTCATGATTCACAGTCCTTTTAAAAGATCTGTTTGTGTGAGTAAGTATGTTTAAAATTTTTCCTTAAATTACTATACACAACCAGTAATTTGTGATTTTTTTATAAAACTGACTCCCCTGAGTCACACTGTCAAGTACCTCATGGTCACTTCAGTGGGGAGATTTCAAGTAGAATCACTTGAGTACTGAAAAACCTTATTCTTTGTTCTGGAACAATAAAAAAACATGTTTAATCAGAGTAGGATACAATTTAGATTATTCATGAAATTAATGTCACATGAAAAAGAGAAGGGGGGAAAAAGAAGACAATTCTCTATAAAAATAATTTCAGCTATTTAATGTAGAAATGAAGATAGATTAGAAAAATCATCACAGGACTGCCAACACAAAAACAGATTCTGGTGAAAACCATCAACAGATACTAAAAGACAGGAAGAGAGACAGTTGAAAAAGTTATTCACGTGGGACCCAATTACCTACCAGGTTTTACTCATTAATAACAAAGGGAAACACTTACCTGTGCTTGGGGAGAGCTGTGATCACCATGGTAACCAAGTGAGTGAACTCAGCATGGCCAACATTTTCCAGATGATAGACTTCTTTATGTACTACTTAAAAAGAGCAGACAATCACCCAGTATTGTTGAGGAATCCGTGTTGGTTTGAAACCCAATCCTAAGAGACATAAACACACTCAGAACCCTGGAATAAAATTAACAATTTCGGATGAACTTGCCTTTTGAAATAAATTGTCAGGGAAAACATTGGGTGAATTTTGTAGATTAAGACTCACTAAATGGACAAACACAAAAACCAAATTCAGTGTAAACCTTGATTATATCTTAGATCAAGTCAGTGTTCAGTTCAGTTCAGTCACTCAGTCATGTCTGAATCTTGTGACCCCATGGACTGCAGCACTCCAGGCTTCTCTGCCCTTCATTGACTCAAACTCATGTGAATCAAGTCGGTGATGCCATCCAACCATCTTATCCTCTGTTGTCACCTTCTCCTCCTGCTTAATCTTTTCCAGCATCAGGGTCTTTGCCAATGAGTCAGTTCTCCGCATCAGGTGGCCAAAGTACTGGTGTTTCAACTTTAGCATCAGTTCTTCCAATGAATATTCAGGACTGATTTGCTTTAGGATTGACTGGTTTGATCTCTTTGCAGTCCAAGGGATTCTCAATAGTCTTCTCCAACACCCCAGTTCAAAAGCATCAATTCTTTGGCCCTCAGCTTTCTCATTTTTTTTTTTTTTTTTAATGGCTTTCTTAACCTCCAAAATCACTGCAGATGGTGATTGCAGCCATGAAATTAAAAGACACTTGCTCCTTGGAAGAAAAGTTATGACCAACCTAGATAGCATATTAAAAAGGAGAAAGTGAACTTGCTCAGTAGTGTCCAACTCTTTGCATCCCCGTGGATTGTAGCCTACCAGGCTCCTTAGTCCATGGAATTTTCCAAGCAAGAGTACTAGAGTGGGTTGCCTTTTCTTTCTCCAGGGGATCGTCCAGACCCAGGGATCAAACCTGGGTCACCCACATTGCAGGCAGACACTTTACCATCTGAGCCACCAGGGGAGCTGCCTATTAAAAAAAAAGAGAGAGAGACATTAAAAAGCAGAGACATTGCTTTGCTGACAAAGGTCCATCTAGTCAAAGCTATGGTTTTTCCAGTAGTCATGTATGGATGTGAGAGTTGGGATATAAAGAAAGCTGAGTGCCGAAGAATCGATGTTTTTGAACTGTTTTGTTGAAGAAGACTCTTGAGAGTCCCTTGGACTGCAAGGAGATCCAACCAGTCCATCCTAAATGAAATCAGTCCTGAATATTCATTGGAAGGACTGATGCGGAAGCTGAAACTCCAATATTTTGGCCACCTGATGTGAAGAATCGACTCATTGGAAAAGATGTCTGATGTTGGGAAAGATTGAAGTTGGGAGGAGAAGGGGACAACAGAGGATGAGGTGGTTGGATGGCATCACCGATGCAATGGACATGAGTTTGGGTAAACTCTGGGAGTTGGTGATGGGAAGCACTAGGGAAGCCTAGTGTGCTGCAGTCCTTGGGATCGCAAAGAGTCAGACATGACTGAGAGACTGAACTGAACTAGACTGAGCTAATCTTCTGTGCCTTAATCTATATCCCAGGATGGTGATCTCTAGAGACTGTATCATTGAAATTCTTTGCTTTAAAATTTTTAAAAGCTGATTTGCATTCTAATATGAGGCACATTTACGTTATCCTTTCTGGACAGCAGAGTCTTGACTGTAGTTACAATTGTGTTAGCTGAATTATGAGCAGAGTCATGTACTGAGTCCCAGGCTAAGTGCTGTGTGCTGAGTCCTTCAGTGTGTCCGACTCCCAGCGACCCCAGGGACTGCAGCTCACCAGGCTCCTCCCTCCATGGGATTCTCCAGGCAAGAATACTGGAGTGGGTTGCCCTGCCCTCCTCCAGGGAATCTTCCCAACCCAGTGATCAGATCCAACTCTTCCACATTGCAGGCAGATTCTTTGCCTTCTGAACCACCAGGGAGACCCTAATTCACTAATAGTAGGTGTTCCTATAAGACAAGAGCTAAAGATATTCTGTGGGCTTTCTTGGTGGCTCAGTGGTAGAGAATCTATCTGCCAGTGCAGGAAACGCAGTTTCCTTCCTTGGGTTGGGAAGATCCCCTGGAGAAGGAAATGGCAACCCACTCCATTTTGCCTGGGAAATCCCATGGAGAGAGGGGAGCCTCACAGGCTCCAGTCGATGGGGTCACAGAAGAGTCAGACACAACTTAGTGACCAAAGAACATCAAAGGTGTTCTGTAGCTACACTTTTGCTGGAGACTTTTTAAGCATTTGTTAAAAATGGATTAACTTCCATGATGAAATATAAAGCATCTGCATTTTGCTTTATATTAACATGAATGTAAGTATTGTGCTCAGTCTGAGTAAAATCATCTCACTAGTATTGAGATAATTTTAAGAGAAAAATATGTTACATGTCTTATTAGACATTCTGATATCTGTATTTGAAATAATCTACTGCAATAGTGATTGCCATGCAAATAGGTTTTGAGTAATGATACTCAAATACTCAATACTCAAACACTAGTTCCAACAGTTAACATATTTTAAAGACTTTACTGTAACAAAATAACACTCACCCTTGAGTTCATTTACTTCATGAAGTAAAACCATTTAAACCACTAATTAATGAAAAGGTCAACACACAATGAGTAAATCATCTTCTGACAAAGAAACATATTCTGAGTCCATCTGTTGTATTAAAACCTTTTGGGCCTTCAAACATTGTTCCAAAAGTTTCTTTTTAATCTAAGTGAAAAATTTTGTTAATTTCTAGAATGTGTTGCTAGAAGGTTACATCTGGATATCAAATAACTCTCTAATTCCTAACAGCTGACATTTGTGAAGTTAATCACGTTTAGGAAAAATAAAATCACTAGATGTCTTATTTTGAAGCCCAGCAAAAGCAAACTTAGCCTGTTGACATCAAGAACAGATTATTTTGAATATCTTCTGCTCTATATGACAAACTTATTTTGGTAATGATCATAAAATGTTTTCACGTATTTCAGAGAGCTAGAGGTGTTGCTTCAATTATCTCCACTTTTGCCCTGTTAATTAATTAAATTCCACTAGATCAATATTTTCCATGTTGACAAGGGCCTCTCACATGAAATTCTTATTGAATTCACAATAATCAGAAGCCAGTGGCTGCTTTCACTGAGATAACAGCAAATTTCTCCAAATTCCTGCAGGATAAGAAGTATGCCTTTTTATTCAACAGTTTCTGTATCTGCCTAGACTTTTGAACTTTGACTCTTTGGTTTCTTGGAGTTATTACATTGGTTTATATACTTAAATGGCATTTAACTCCTTGATTCTTAAGGCAGCATCACTTTTCTATTTAGACTTGACTTCTGTCCTTGAATCCTTACTGGATGACTGTCTGTTCTCAAATTCTCTTGTCTTTTATTCCTGGATCCACTTGTCAGTTTTGTTGTTTGACCTCCTTATGGTTTCCCATGAAGCCAGAGAGATTGAAGGGGAGGTACATATTTGATGAAGAATAACTCATGCCTTGACGGTCATATTTTATTAAACTCTGGTTATCTGAGATACTGCACATACTTAAATAACAACCAAAATATTTACCTTTGGATAGGAATGGGTTACTTTATCAAGGAATAAAAGGACAGGTTACCAGTCTTTGGGCTTTCCTGGTGGCTCAGTGGTAAAGAATCTGCCTGTAATACAAGAGACACAGGGTTGATCCCAGGGTCAGAAAGGTCCCCTGAAGAAGAAAATGGCAACCCACTCCAGTATTCTTGCCTGGGACATCCCATGGACAGAGTAGCCTTATGGGCTACAGTCCACGGGGTGGCCAAGAGTCAGACACGACTTAGTGACAAAAATACAGACTAAAATACTAAAAGCAAAATATTGGCAAAAGCTATACATTTGACATCTGATAGATTGTTCCATTAATGTTTATGTTTTGTGTCATTCATATGTTTTAAAGACAGCCACTCAAAATTAAACTAGAAAAATAAATTTCAAGTTTGAAAATATTCAAAGATTATATATAATTTGTACAAAGTAGAAATCATTACACCTCACACTTCACACTCTTAAAAATTTTAAACTCAAATGAAAAAATGTGGCAATACAGATTTGAGATCTTAATGACAATAAACCCTGTTCTTATCTGGATTTGGTATCAATTCCTACCACATCACATCTATGATACACCAAGGACATAGGCACTTATGATGCTGTATCTTTGGAGTCAAGGAGAAAGATTTTAAATTAGTGATATTCATTTCAAGATGAGAACTGGTTGACATTCCCCAGTGAGGTTTCTCCCAATTGGCTCCTATAATACATGTAAAACAAAAATGAAAGGAAGGAAATACATTATAATATCAAACATTACATTAATAATAAGATATGGAATTTATAAAGACTTCATCCCAATTTTTTTAGATGCTGGAGAAGTCTCTTCAGAGTCCCTTGTACAGCAAGGAGATCAAAGCAGTCAATCCTAAAGGAAATCAATCCTTAATATTCATCAGAAGGACTGATGCTGAAGCTGAAGCTCTAGTACTTTGACCACATACCATGCAAAGAGCCCACTCATTGGAAAGAGCCTGATGCTGGGAAAGACTGAGGGCAAGAGGAGAAGGGATGACAGAGGATGAGATGGTTGGATGGCATCACTGACTCAATGAACATGAGTTTGAGCAAACTCCAGGAGATAGTGAAGGACAGGGAAGCCTGGCGTGCTGCAGGCCATGGGTGTGCAAAGAGCTGGACATGACTTAGTGTCTGAACAATAGCACCCTAACTTTAAGGTAGGTGGACTGGAATGAGAAAGTTAGAGTAAGATAATTTTAATATTCTGATTTATTTAAAAGGAGAGTAAAGAGGAAAGGATATATATCATTATATATATACATGGAGAGGATATGTATATATATATAATTATGATAGACTTGTGTTATATGGCAGAAACCAACACAATATTATAAAGGGATTTTCCTCCAATTAAAAAATAAATTAAAAAAAACAGAGTAGAAATAATGAATCATTTTAGCCCTCAATAATTTAAGCATGCATAGCAAAATTTCAAGATTAAGTCCACTAAGAATCAAGGTAGAATTTATAAGTTACAAGCATTGTTGGGAAACAAAAATGTATATAAAACATTGTGAGCAAAAAAAGAGAAATTGATTAACTAATGAAAATAAAGATATCAGTGACAAAAATACAAAGAGCTATCATTGTACCAAATACAGAGCTATCAATGTGTCCAAATACAGAGAGCTATCATCTCTGTAAGGAGAGACTGACAAACTCATCATTATTGAAAACAATTGTTTAAATTGGCAAAAAGTACTTAAGATTAAAGAATATTTAAACAACATGAAACTTGATTGTATATTGCCAAGTTAGAGGATGTAAATTTTTCCCAAGCATGAAATGACAGAAATTGCATAGGCCACAAATCTTAAGCTGTTTTTTTTTAAATAAGCGTCACACAAGAAGTTAACTTCTTTGATTAGAGTGCAATTGGCCAGAAATCAATAACTGAAAGATAAAGTTACACTTGAAAACAAAAAGCAAACCAAACTTCAGACTGTCTCATAAAACAAGTAAGAAATAACATTGAATTTACAGGGTGTTATAAACTCTGTCCAAGCCAAACTAGATACCAGACTGGAAAGAATTGTCCAGCCTAGATCCTGAATCCTTGCAAATTTTCTTCCTTAATTTCCTCAATATGAGACACTGTTTAGATTCTGTCAAGTATTACTGCAACAAATCTAATAAGCTCAGTTTTTCTTGATTCACATGTTTTTGAAGGCTTCTGGGGAGTCAACATTTGACAGAAGGCATTTCCTCTGGAACTACATTAAGGCATCTTAATAGATTGAGCATTAGCTAAGACCTGGATTTCTGTGTTTTCACTGAATTGGGCTGAAAAAGAGCTGCACGGCTTCATTTTTCTGCTTACTTACAAGATGAGGAGCTTAAACCTTTCTTCCACAAGATAGCACTGAAAGGTAACAAAAATGCTACCAATTAAAACTTCAGTGAAGTAGTTCAAGAAGATCCTGTGGAAATTTAGAGTTTTAGGTGTATAAGTTAAATAAAAAATCACTCAAGTTTAAAAATTATTATGCAAACATCCAAATGAAGAAGTCAGGGAAAGATGCAAAAGATACAGAATATGCTCATAGGAAATGAAGTAAATGACAAAAAAGAAATGCATTAGAAATCAAGATATAATAGATATGCTCAAGAGATGACCCTTTGCAAGTAGAAATGTCCTATAAGTAGACAGTTTTACTTTTTACAAGGAAACATTAGTTGCTAACTCATGTCTGACTCTTCGTGACCCCATGGGTTTTAGTCCATCAGGCTCCTCTGTCCATGGGATTCTCCAGGCAAGAATACTGGAGTGGTTAGCCATTTCCTTCTCCAGGGGATCTTCCTGACCCTGGAAGTGCAGGCAGATTCTTTACCGTCTGAATCACCTGGGGGCTGAAGCCAATGAGCCTGAAGTGACACTTTTGGATAAGTTTAATCATCAAAGGCTTTGGCATAGTCAGTAAAACAGAAATAGATGTTTCTCTGGAACTCTCTTGCTTTTCTGATGATCCAGTGGATGTTGGCAATTTGATCTCTAGTTCCTCTGCCTTTTGTAAAACCAGCTTGAACATCTGGAAGTTCACAGTTCACTGAAGCCTGGCTTGGAGAATTTTGAGCATTACTTTACTAGAGTGTGAGATGAGTGCAGTTGTGCGGCAGTTTGAGCATTCTTTGGCATTGTCTTTCTTTGGGATTGAAATGAAAACTGACCTTTTCCAGTCCTGTGGCCACTGCTGAGTTTTCCAAATTTGCTGTCATATTGAGTGTGGCACTTTCACAGCATCATTGGTTCCAAATAGGAAAAGGAGTACATCAAGGCTGTATATTGTCACCCTGCTTATTTAACTTATATGCAGAGTACACCATGAGAAATGCTGGACTGGAAGAAGCACAAGCTGGAATCAAGATTGCCGGGAGAAATATCATTAACCTCAGATATGCAGATGACACCACCCTTACGGCAGAAAGTGAAGAGGAACTAAAAAGCCTCTTGATTAAAATGAAAGAAGAGAGTGGAAAAGTTGGCTTAAAGCTTAACATTCAGAAAACTAAGATCATGGCATCTGGTCCCATCACTTTATGGGAAATAGATGGGGAAACAGAAACAGTGTCAGGCTTTATTTTTTGGGGCTCGAAAATCACTGCAGATGGTAATTACAGCCATGAAATTAAAAGATGCTTACTCCTTGGAAGGAAAGTTATGACCAACCTAGATAGCATATTAAAAAGCAGAGACATCACTTTGCCAACAAAGATCTGTCTAGTCAAGGCTATGGTTTTTCCAGTGGTCATGTGTGGATGTGAGAGTTGGACTCTGAAGAAAGCTGAGCGCCGAAAAATTGATGCTTTTGAACTGTGGTGTTGGAGAAGACTCTCGAGAGTCCCTTGGACTGCAAGGAGATCCAACCAGTCCATCCTAAAGGAGATCAGTCCCAGTTGTTCATTGGAAGGACTGATGCTGAAGCTGAAACTCTAATACTTTGGCCACCTGATGGGAAGAGTTGACTCATTGGAAAAGACCCTGATGCTGGGAAAGATTGGGGGCAGGAGGGGAAGGGGACGACAGAGGATGAGATGGCTGGATGGCATCACCGACTCGATGGACATGGGTTTGGGTAGACTCCGGCAGTTGGCGATGGACAGGGAGGCCTGACGTGCTGCAATACATGGGGTCGCAAAGAGTCAGATGCGACTGAGCGACTGAACTGAACTCAACTGAACTGAATCAGTCTTCAATGGTAGGCTTTCTAAGACATTTTTAAAATGCAAAATTGAATTTCTCTTCTTAAAGAATGGTGTCAGTCTTTACTGGTAGAAATAAGAGAGGGCAGAAAAAATAGGTTTCTTCTTTTTACATTTTTTTCTCTTTTTGAACTGAAAGGGAACACAAAATTCATATTGGCAAAGCTTCTATGGTGCCTTGTTTGTCACTAGATCTTTTCCTGGTTTCATTAGATCTTTTTCATAATTCCAACTGCTAATTCTGTTAACAAAAAGATTGAAAAGAAATTGATTATTTGATCCAAAGATAGTTCATTTCTAGTTTAATTTTATCACCCACAGGCATGCATGTGGGAGGGGCGTATTTATCTATCATCATAATCATCTATTTTTGTTATTTAAATCTAAGGATGTACATACTACAGAAATGAATAACAAAAGAAGCTCTTCAATACCAGTTGCTCAGAGTTAACAATGAAACAGATGTTTTCAACCTCAACTTCTCTTATTGGTAATCTACATTTACTATCATAGCATTTTAGTCTCTTGAACAAATTTGGTTTTATTCTTCTCTGTGCTTTCCATTGATTGTTACAGGAACAAAAACTTTGAAGTCTCGAGATTTGAAACTGCCTGAATTTTCTGTCTGAACATTTTCTATAGCACCCAAATTTTATTCTCAGATTATGCAAACTAGAATTTTGCATTTAAATATTCATGACTTCCTCTAGTATCTAAACAGCCTTCAATTCACATGTCAAATGTGGCAATATTCAGTGTCCTTTCAGTGTGAAATAATATTTCATCTGGGCAAAAGAGCAAGAAAGAAAAGGTTTGGTCTTATAAATGACGAACAAATACTATGCAACCACCCTGAAGTTACTTGTGCTCTTTAAAAAATACGTGGATACACTTAAGAACGTCTTTGTAGCAAAACCCAGTCTTTAATTTTGATATACATTTCTTATATTATGAATGGTTTTCAGTACTTTCCCTATATTTTCTGGCCATTTCCAATTTCTTTCTATTTTCTGTGAAATAATTGCTTGTATCCCTTACAAAATTTTTTACTTTGTACATTTTCTTTTTTTTTTAATCTTTTTGTGAACTTTTTTGTAAAGTAAGGATATAAATCCTTTGTCTTACTTTTTTTTTTTTTAAAAAACTCTCTCAGTGTCTTGTTTAATTTTGTTTTGGCTATTTTAACTTTCTTTATATAAGATTTAATTGATATGGAGACAATTTTATCTTTTTATGGATTTCATGTCTTCTTAGGAAAGTCATGGGCACTTCAGAACTAGAAATACATTTATCTAAGTTACTTCTTGTATGTAGAAGATTTCCTTTTATTTAATTTTAGCTATTTGATGTGGACATTATTTTGCTGTGAGTCTTATTTGTGAACAAGGAGCTTCTTTTTTTTTTCCTGTAGTTAGACACACTGGTTATTGTATACCTTTCTCACTGATCTGAAATGATCAAGTTGGTCACACACGTCCATGACAGATTTTATGTTTCAATGGTAACACACCAATATGATCCCACTTTCTCACCTTCTTTCTACATGGCAGTGACTGTCCTCCATTGAGAGATGGGTCTGTGGTTCCTCCCCTTCAAACTGGGAACACCTGTGTACCCAGCGTGGCTGGTAGAATATGGCAGAGGTGACACTGGTGACTTCTGAAGTGCAGCTGCAATATACAATAGAGCTTCTTCCTGGGCTCATGTACCTTGGGGGTCATGAACACCAAAATCAGCCCAAGCATCCTACACCCATCAGTGGAGAAGATAAGTGGTGAGATCACAGGCAAAGAGAGAGAAATGTGTGAGGGCACTCAGGTGTTCCAGCCCCCAGCAGTCTGAGTCTTCCCAGTCCGAGGCCAGACACTGAGCAGGGACACCTTTGCTGCCCCTCGGAGCCCTGCCCCAACTGCAGATTTGTTGCTGGAACTTTTGAGGTGGAGTGTCTTACAGCAATAAATAAATGGGATAGTTCCCACTTAGCTGTCATTTCATCTGTGCTGCTATAATGCACTATCTTTTTTAATCCCTCCACACTTCTCAGCTTTTAAGAGTTGTTGTTGTGTAGTCCTGTCCAGCTCTTTGGTGAGCCCACTGACTGTAGCCCTAGCCAGCTCCTCCGTCCACGGGACTTCCCCGGCAAGAATACTGGAGTGGGGGACCATGTCCTTCTCCAGGGATTTTCCCCACCCAGGGATTGAACCTGCATTGAAGGCGAATTCTTTACTGCTGAGCCAACCGGGAATCCCTTTTTAAAGTTACTCTACCTTTTAAAAATAAAACTCGGTAGAAAAAAAGTTTCTCTGTTACTGAAAATTTCTTGAACTTTTTCTGTCTCTTCTCATTTGTTCTTTCTTCCAGGAAAGCAAATTAATTTGATACCCTCAAGAAAAAAAAAAAATGAACAACAACAAAACAAACAAACCCTGTCTGCTTAGTTAAATTGTTATCCTATTAAATGTTAAGCACAATTAGGAGATAATTGTTAGTTTCATTTCATCAGCTCCAAGAGCAAGCTATGCTTTAAAATTTATTTACATCTTTATTTTGATTCAAACAAAAGGTTTTAAAATTTTACTTGTGTAAGTTGTTTTGATATAGACTATTTCCTGGCAGTAAGTGCTCAGTAAATTTAGCTAATGTGGTAGTTTTGCAGGTTTTTTGTTTTTTCATTTTGTAAGACAATCTTGATTTTCAGTGTGTTTTCTTTACTGTTGTAAGTGGGATTTTTAATTCAATTATATTTTAAATGGTTGTTTCATTTTTAATATTGATTTTTGCATATTAATTTTATTACTAATTACCTTCTTACATTCACTTTCCATTTTCAAGATTTTACATGATGCTCTCTAGGGTTTTCAGTTCAATAAGTTGCTCTTTTATTTAAAAAAAATATAATTATCAGGACTTTCCTGGTGGTCTAGTGGTTAAAACTCCGTGCTTCCAATGCAAGGGACTCAGGTTTGATCTCCGGTTGGGTAACTAAGGTCCTATATGCTGTGTGGTGTGGCTAAATTTTTTTTTTTTAAAGTATCTGTTCCTATCCCACAATAACATTTTTATTCTCATTACTATCTTAACCTCTTGGCAGTAATGCAAGACAGGAAGATCGTTCCATGCAGCAGGACTCGCTGGAACCATAAGGATCTCAACCTTCACAGTAACAGTGAGACGGAGTGATGCTTTCGGGGGCTCTGAGATTCCAGGGAGGGACAGGAGGAGCCTGCCGAGATTCAGGATGCCCAGGACACAGGTGTGGCGGCCTCCTGGACCAACTCATCAGCTGCCCACAGGGCTCTTCTTGGTCCGTTGAAACAGCCGCTCACAAAATGTGCCACGCCTCCTGCCAGGAGGAGTTAGCTGGTGTAGACCTTCCATCGGAGCAGCTTGCTGGTCCCCTCGCTTGCACGCGGCTTCCCAGGTCGCTGTTGCTGTTTGCTGTTTAGTCCTGTCTGACTCTTTGTGACCTCCTGGACTGTAGCCCGCCAGGCTCCTCCGTCCATGAGATCTCCCAGGCAAGAATACTGGAGTGGGTTGCCATTTCCTTCTCCAGGGGACCTTCCCGACCCGGGATCGAACCCTGCTCTCTTGCATTGCAGGCAGATTCTGAGCCACCAGGGGCCTGAAGCCAGCGAGCCTGACATGACACTTTTAGATAAGCTTAAGAATCCTTCAATGACAGGCTCTATGAGACATTTTTAAAATGCAAAATTGAATTTATCTTCTTAAAGAATAGGGTCAGTCTTTACTGGTAGAAATAAAAGAGGGCAGAAAGAATAGGTTTCTTTCTTTTACATTTTTTTCTCTTTTTGTACTGAAAGGAAACACAAAATTCATATTGGCAAAGCTTCTATGGTGCCTTGTTTGTCACTAGTTCTTTTCCTGGTTTCATTAGATCTTTTTCCTGATTCCAAGTGCTAATTCTGTTAACAGAAAGAATGAAAAGAAATCGATTATTTGGTTCAAAGATAGTTCATTTCTGGTTTAATTTTATCATCTACAGGCATGTATGTGTGAGGGGCATTTCTATCTAATGATTTCTATCTATCTATCACCATAATCATAGAAAAGTCAGGAGTTAAGAAGGTCCTTGTTTGAATGCGATTCTGTTGTTTACTTTTCGATTTTCAGAATGCTGCATTTAACAATTCGAGCCTCTGATTCCTCATCTAGTAAATGGAATAATAATATTTACTATTGGGAGAAAGGAAATTTGGGCTCATTTTTACTAATAGATGCTTCTATTACCCCATGCTGGTTGTCTTCCAATATAGCAGAATTTAAAATTTTTACTTGATTATTTAGCATTGAAGACTGTTTTGCAATAATTACTGCAATAATTCTGTCCTATAAAGCCTAAATTCATCTTCCTTCTTTCTTCCTAGTTTCAGGGATAGTCAGACCCAGGCAGAGTCAACAAGCTTGGGGAAGTCCACATATGTGAACCCTTGACTATTACAGGTTCATTGTAGCTGGATGGATCTGTAGACTCTAGGTTCCACTTGGAATTTCTCTTTCTCTGTATCTCTCTCTCACACAATTACTCTTTCACTGAATGTAGGGGGTCAGGCGCCCTGTTACAGATGGGGAGATGTATGTTTACAAAAATGTTTTGCTTAAGCACACTGATTGCTTGCTGTAATGGGAAGATCTAAGTCAACATTACCAATGTTCAGAGGTATTTGTCATTTCATAGAGTATCTCTGTAAATTCTGACACTCTCAGAAACCAGGTTAGCTCATATTTAATTCTATCAAATCACCAATATTTTTGTCTGCTTCATACAGACAATCTAGAGCAGAGATATGAAAGTGCACAAAATTAGATTTGGCTGCAATTTAGAAATGCTGTCACCCATGAAAAGTCATATGCTAATTATCACATTTATATTGTGTTTTTTTCCCCTGATTATGTCTAGTGGAAGTTGTTTTATTTCATTCTAATGTTGCTTCTGTGTTTTGACAGTCTCAGTCCTTTTTCTGTAAGAAAGGATTGGACTTTATTTTTAACTGTTAAGATGAGGCTTAGATATGCACAAAAACTTTCTTTTAATTGTCATCTTATATTATTAAAATATTTCTATGGCACAAGTCTATGTAAGTTACTCAGTTCTGAAAAATTCATGATGAGTTTCGAGTAAATCTGAAACTATATTCACATAAAATTCAAAGCATAAAATGACATAGAGTTGAATGTTTAATGACTTCCTTTTTTATTCCCCATACTGTAGCTTGCAAGCATTTCCATACCCCATACTTTGTGACTAGTAACATAGATATATGTAAAGTAATTCAAGGGTTAAGAGCAATCCACTCAAGATATCTTTATTGTGCCATGTGCCACTGATTTTGAATGCAGACCTTAAAAACACAGGTGTTGGGCTGTCAGCAGTTATGCATTTTTGATTGATTACTGCATTACCGTGCTATTGTATAAGAAATATCTCCAGACAGGCAATTGCCTTGTGAGATTAATCTAGATTCACAGGTGAATATAGCTTTTAAAAGGATGGCTTGGCTATAATTCTTTACACGCTGGAATTGTCATCCTCACAATTTCTTCAAGGATTGTTGGCTACTCCATAGTAGGCGGTTTCTGTCCCAAAAAGTATATTGATGTCCAGTGACAGCTCCCTCCCATGTTAAAATAGAGCAGCTGCATCCTTGAAACCTGCACATTGATCACCTGTCTCCTCTCCCCCTAAAGCATTTCATGCTTGTACTTCACCTGGAGTGCTGTTTTCCTTCATCAGAAGCATGGGCTTCAGTTTGGGTGTTTCCTGAAGATAACTTGCAAAGCTTGCATGTCTAATTGTCAGGGTTCAGTCCCCCCGATTGCACAGACTTGCTCCCTGCTTGTTCAATCATACTCATATCACTTACAACCTGCCTGACCATGAATATGCAGAGGTCACAGCTGCTGCCTCACTGATTCCCCCCTGCCATTTTCTGAGTTCTCTACTCTTAAATACTCTCTCTCAATGTTACACCTCCCTCCATCCCTTCTTTAGAGTTTCCCTGGTGACTTAGATGGTAAAGAATCTGCCTTAAATGCAGGAGACCCAGGTTTGATCCTTGGATTGGGAAGATTCCCCGGAAAAGGCAAGGCTGCCCACTCCAGTATTCTTGTCTGGAGAATCCCATGGACAGAGGAGCCTGGCGGGCTACAGTCTAAGTTATTGCAAGGAATCGGACGTGACTGAGTAACTAATAAGTTATTGCAAGGAATCGGACGTGACTGAGTGACTAATATCCCTTCTTTAATGATGATCCTTTAGCAGTTTAGAAAATCCACATTATGAGATAAATGTCTTACCTTTTCTCAAAGTCATAACTGCTGGAGATAATCACCTGGCTGACACGTAATTCTTGGCAGGACAGAAATCCAGTTGGTATTTACTCAAATTTCCAATCTCTTATCAGCTTTCTTAAGAGTCTCTTTCTTCCAACCTCACGTTCTCCACATTGTGCAAACATTCACTCTGTGAGGTACACTCTACTTTAAAAAGAATTTTTTTTTTTTTTTTGATGTGGACCATTTTTAAAGTCTTCATTGAATTTGTTACAGTGTTGTTCCCGTTTTATATTTTGGCTTTTTTGGCCCCAAGGCATATGTGATCTTAGCCCCTGACCAGGGATGGAAACCACACTTCCTGCCTTGGAAGCCGGAGTCTTAACCACTAACCACCAGGGAAGTCCCCGAAGTGCTCTCTATTTAATGCTTCAAAACACTTATAATTTTCAATTAATTTCTTTTCATATTTTCCACATTATATTTAATTCCATAAATTCCAAATTTGCCTAGACTTTTGAGACCCAAACTAGGATTATTTCAGCCATGGGTACATGATACTATGATAGGTTTGGTTATGTTGTGATTTATAAAATCTCAACCTTTATAATGAGAACTTATTTCTTGCTCAAGCTTATAATCCATAAACTTCATTCTTTCCTCTTTTATGTATAATCCTCCTTGATAAGATTCATACAGTATATTCTAGGTGTAAAGTAATGTGTTTAAAAGTGTGTGCACATGTGTGTGTATAATCTATAGGTTCTAAGAGTTGGAGAATTAATAGGGAATCCTAGCTTGCTTTCCTTCGGAATCTAGAACATATTTTTGAAGAGATTATATGTGCTTTTTGAAACATTGTTAGAAAAAGTTTTGATTTCTTAGTGAAAATGCTTTAATGTAAATAAGTCCAGTTATTTATATTGACCATGGTCAATGAGGCTGAGAAAGGTAAAGAAAATAAACACAGATGCCTTGCAAGCATATAGATTTTGCTGTAGACCATATTTACCAATGGCTAAGTGAAGCGTTTTAATTTTATATCCTTAATGCTTTGGTTTCTGCACTGAATATTTATATTTTGAGAGTTTTATGTCGGAGAGAATGTTGCGCTATTTCTTTCTTTAGATCAGTTATAATTATCTCTTAAATGTACCCATCAGGAAAAGTCAAGTTTTCCTGATTTTCATGATTTGATTAAATCCTCATATCCTGAGCTTCCCTGGTGTCTTAAATGGTTAAGAGTCTGCCTTCAGTGTGGGAGACCTGGGTTTGATCCCAGAGTCAGGAAGATCCTTGGAGAAGGAAATGGCCACCCACTCCAGTATTCTTGCCTGGGAAATCCCATGAACAGAGGAGCCTGGTGGGCTACAGTCCACGGGGCCACAGAGAGTCATACATGACTGAGGTACCTCACTTCACTTCACTTAAAGGTACCCATCAGGAAAAGTGAAGTTTTCCTAAGTTTCATGATTAGATTAAATCCTAATATCCTAAACATAGTTGTAGTTTTCATTAATACATATCATGATTTTATTCATCTTCTTTACTTTACATGATTTTATTTCATCTACCAAACTATAAAATCTGTAAGGGCAAAAGACACATCAATATTTGACTGTCAGTGTATTTGTATTAGTGGAGCCTCAACACAGTAGCCCCCTAACCAAGATTTCTCATGAAGTGGATCGATGTGACATATTTTTGAAGGCATTATTTTGTAGATATTAATCTTGTAAAGGGCAGATAGTATGATTCAAGTGTATTTAACCTCTAAGGCAGAGAACATTTCCAATAATCTGAGAAGAATTAAAATAAATGATTTCACATTTAAGCTTTTCAAATTGTGCCCTTCTTGTGAGATTAATTTTGACCCTTTTGTACATTAATAAAAAGACTAGCACACATATTTATATAGAGCCTTGCTATAAAAGCCAAGACCTTTCAATTGCAAATGATGGCCAGTCTTGCGCAAATAGGATTGACTGACTCATGAAACCAAGAAATACAGAGATAAGATTGACTTAAGATCTGAACAAGGAGGTGCAAACAATGCACACTGTTATAAAAATTTAATATCTTTCTATCTGTCACCTATCTATCTATCTGTCAATCTATCTATCATTTATTATCTATCTATCTATACTCTGGGCTTCCCAGGTAGGACTAGTGGTAAAGAATCTGCCTGGCAATGCAGGGGACACAAGAGGCTTGGGTTGGATCCCTGAATCAGGAAGATCTCCTGGAGTAGGAAATAGCAGCCCACTCCAGTATTGCCTAGAAAACCCCATGGAGAGAGGAGCCTGGTGGTCTATAGTCCATGGGGTGGGTCACAAAGAGTTGGACATGTCCGAGCACACATGCACACACACATCTGTCATCTATTATCTATCTTCTGTCGATTGTGTATCATCCATCACCTATCTACCCAGCTGTGTATCTCTCTCCTGTCTTCTCTCTCTGCTACTGGTCCACTCTCCCACGCTCTCTCTCTTTCTCCTTCCTCCCCCCCCACCCCCGCCTTCCTTCCTCCCCCTTCTCCCCTCTCCTTCCTCCTTCCCACTCTCACTCTCATAAGAACTGCATTTTATTCTCAACCAGGTTCCTTCAGAGTGATGGAAAAACGGGCACTGGCAATTCCCATCTTACCACCTTCTCATTTAGCAATAGAGAATCAAGAAAGCATCTTTTTCTAAACAGGAGTTGCCAAATTCCCTTATAAAACTCTCTTTGATCTATAAGGTGTCACCTGCCAACTGCTGATCCAATCACTGGAGTGACTGCGCTCAGCCTTGGGACTTTGGGGGTGAGAGCAGACCCATCTAAACAATGACTCAGAATAGGAGAGCAGGAGCTTCCACAACGGTTTTGAAGGGAGCAAAACAATGATGCTGTGGCATGGGTGGTGAAGAGTGGTTTCATTTCTGGCTCTGAGTGATTTCATTCCTGATCCTGAAGTGTGACATACAGCTTCTTGTATTTCACACACTTAGTGGGAAAAATGCGCTATTGGATGACTCATTTTACTTGTGCCTATCTTATGGGTTGTTTTTATTTTAAAATATCTTTGTTTCTTTCTCAGCCACAGAACTAAGAGTCACATATACCTGCTATTTGATCCTCTGAATTCAGAGGTCAGGGTTTGGAGAGGAGTTTTCTGTTAAGCACACTGTTGATGTATAGCCTTTATCTCTGCTTCTCTGTGTAACTTCACCTGCATTGCTTTCTTTCGTGTATGGACGTCCTATTCTTACCTAGAGTTGATATCAACTTAACCTACTGATTGGCTCTAGCATCCAAATATCATATTCCTCCTCCCCTTCTTATAAAACTATAGTATAAATTGGAACATATTTTAATGTATCTATAACTAGTGCTTTTCGTTAACTATTGATTTACTTTTATTAATTAATTTGTTTGTGTGTGCTCAGTCGCTCAGCTGTGTCTGGCTCTTTGCAGCCCCAGGGACTGTAGCCTACCAGGCTCCTCTCTTCATGGAGTTTTCCAAGCAAGAATACTGGAAGAGTGCCATTTCCTTCTCCGGGGGATCTTCCCCACCCAGGGATTGAGCCCTCCTCTCTTGTGTCTCCATCATTGGCACGTGGATTCTTTACCACTATTACCATCTGGGAAGCTCCAATTAATTTGTATCTGTAGTAAAACATCAACCATGTGAAAACAGGTATTATGAGAGATATAAAGAAATACAGTCATCTTTGCCTTTTTAGGAACATGTGATTTAGTTGAGGGGATATTCATAGTACTGTTGTCAAGGAACAGTGCTTCAAATCTGAACCAGCGGGAGATACATTTACAGGGATTTAGATCATTGTGAGAGGATGTTTGCTGGGGTGGCCACTCCAGGTAGGACTTCTAAGTGTGGATTGCAGTTTAGAAGTTATTGGAAAGCAGGAGAAAAAGTGTTATAATTTTGCACCTTTCTCATCCAAATGGAAGATTTGTTGCCACAGAAAGATTTATCTTAATGTGAAACAGTAATGTGGTTGACGTTATGTTTTGCTAGATGATTTTTTTGTTTGTTTGTTTGTTCCGTTTTGCAGGTCACCAAGTGGAGCTCTTGTCCAGGGCTGGGGTCCAATAACACATAAGTATTTAAGTTATTAATTACTCCCTGTATTTTAGAGCTATGTAGACTCTGATAAGCGACATTTTAAAAAATAATTTATTCAACTCTATTAACAATACTGTTTAGGTTATAACTGTTAATAAATATAATGATGATGTTAAGAATAATGGATAATAATTATTGACTTTTAATATGATAAACATTATTTTTACCCTTTTACTTATGTTAATTTACTTAATTATTTAAAACTGCTATTACCTTTACTTTAAAGCTAAGAAAACTGATAACATTTTCACCAGATTATTATTCTAATGTTATGTCATCCTTCAAGTTTTTATTTTTATTGTGTAACTTTGATCATTAAACATATTTCCATATATACTTTATTTTTTCTATATTTTAGTTATAGTGTAGAAGCTGCTCCACTTTAAAAACACAATAAAATAAAACTAAATAAATCTTTCTTTTAACCTTGGTTTTGAAAGATTGTCTTTCATTTCCTAACTGACCTGGGCAAACTGTGAGTTGCTAACTTTTTGTTTTAATTTTTATTTGGTTTCTTTTTCATTTTCGCTTAGTCATTTCACAAAAGGAGAAGAATCACATTTCAACTACAATTTATTATGGCTAGTTCCACACTTAAGTGGGATTGTGTAAACTAATATGTATCATATAAACTTGAAGAAACAAGACATTTGCTATTTATAACTTTCTTAAAGATCTTATTATAGAATTTATCAGGTAAAATTCAGTTGTTTCACTGTTCAATTTATAGTAAAAAATGCTTTGTGTATTCTAACCAAATGCATTAGCTTACTGTCATCCATTAGTGTTTTCAATTTCATAATTTTCAAATGAAATAAACTGGCTTTGTATCAATTTCATTGAAAAGAGACAAATCAATAAAATCATATTAAAGTATTTATTGATATAAAGGATGCATGTTTCTGTTCTGTATGGAGGGACGTCTTAGTATCTTAGGCTCCTGTTAATTAATCATACTTTGTCTCTTTGAAAACAGCATGAGGAAATTACACAATCTGTGTGTTCATTAGATGAATTACATTTGTAAACGTGTGTTTGTATAAATGACTCATTTTCCTGAAAGTGATATAAATGACTGTAATTACCCCACTGGCATCATCATTTATGTGGCATGATTTTTAAAAGTTATATTTTCTCACTGACTAACATGTATCATTATTTCATGCTATGACATGGCACTTAAAAGTAACCTATTAGAAAAAAAAAGTAACCTATTGTAATTTTTGATGAGGACCAGATAAAATTATACATGTTTGGTGCATGCCCCCACTCTCTATGCTTAGACATTGGTTTTACAATCTTTAGTAGTACCTGTAGTAATTACGTTGTATATTTTCACATACTTGTTTGATAGGGATTGTAACTGGACCATGAATAATTTTTACAAGGTCCTATATTTTCAGGTAATGAAAACAAGTCATGACTTCTTTATATGTGTTTGATTTGTAAATGAACCAGTAATACAACCTGAATCTCGAATCCAGGGTTTTCTTTGGAAATTTACTGTGGAAATATTAGATAAACCACATACCACTTAGGATGTTCAGTTCAGTTCAGTTCACTTCAGTTGCTCAATCTTGTCTGACTCTTTGCAACCCCATGAACCATAGCACGCCAGGCCACCCTGTCCATCACCAACTCCCGGAGTTTACCCAAACTCATGTCCATTGAGTTGGTGATGCCATCCAACCATCTCATTCTCTGTCGTCCCCTTCTCCTCCTGCCCTCAATCTTTCCCAGCATCAGAATCTTTTCCAATGAGTCAGCTCTTCGCATCAGGTGGCCAAAATATTGGAGTTTCAGCTTCAGCATCAGTCCTTCCAATACATATTCAGGACTGATCTCCTTTAGGATGGACTGGTTAGATCTCCTTGTAGTCCAAGGGACTCTCAAGAGTCTTCTCCAACACCACAGTTCAAAGCATCAATTCTTCTGTGCTCAGCTTTCTTTATAATCCAACTCTCACATCCATACATGACTACTGGAAAAATTAGGAAGTTATAACTGGTGAGATCATAGCTAAAATCAAAATAATGTCTTATTATCCATGAAATGATTTGTTTTGTATGTATTTGTTAGAGAATTTATAATGTTATTTTCTTACAAATGCTTTTTAAAGATATTTCTAACACACAATCTCATAAATTTTATGCAACTTTGTCCATTAATGCCAAGAAATAAAATATTTAACTACATTACCTCTGGACAAGATATTACAGGATAGTCCTTGAAGACAAATTTGAGGACCGTGGCTACCAGTTAAGGAAAACTACAAAAATAAGGGAATAACTGTCATCAGTGCTTTTGCATCATTTATTCTAATAACTTGGAGTATTTCCAGCACCACTGACAACATGGATAAAATTTGAAAAGTAGGTTGATGTGATCCTCAGTTTGTCCTGGAACAAGTATATACACAGTCTCCTGCCCGCTCCCCGCCAACACTCCCGTACTTAACTTCCTATCTCTCTATCCGCACCCAAGCCTCTAGGTTTTTTTCAACTTGACTAGGCAAGTTTCTTCTGGAGAAGGAAATGACAACCCACTCCAGTATTCTTACCTGGGACATCCCACGGACAGAGGAGCCTGGTGGCCTACAGTCCATGGGGTCAGAAAGAGTCAGACGCGACTGAGTGACTCACATTTTCACTGTCCCTTTCCTTATTCTAAGACCCAGACCTCCCTCTTCTCAGAGCGTTTACTTTACACAACTTTTAAATTCTTTCTCAGCCTCTTTGAGATATAAATCTATTAAAGAAAATCTTTTGGCAGTTTCAAGACCCAGGGAATGCCGTTCTCAGTGACCTGGGATCCCCTCCAGGAGGTGTCACTCTCAGGAAGGAAGACCCTACCTCTATCTTAGTCTCCGTGGAAAGGGACATGTCTGCCTCTAACGGGCCTCACTTGCCAACTTGTAAACCTATCTTTTGTGATGGAGTGACGGGAAAGTTTGCTTTTCCTTCGGGCAGGAAACACAGATGGCCTAAGATTCCCACTTTCTAATCCTAGCTCTTAAAAATTGCCCAGCCCTTTCCTTTTTCAGTAAATTTGAGCTCAGACTGAGTTCTCTCTTCTCTATTGCAGTAACCATGAATAAGGTCTTCCTTGCCTCTTTAAATCTACTCTGTGCAGTGTTTGCTTTGACGATATTCCTACATCTCCTCTTTGACTCTTTTTCCCTGTCTCTTTAGCCAACTACACTTCTGTTTATATAACACCTATCTTTGGGCATACTGAATGGCAATACTGAAAATACGTGCCTCCTGTTAAGATATTTGGTCAACTGGCTAATCTAAAGAGGTTGAAAGTAGCCTAAGGAGTATGCTCAAAGGAGATCTGCCTGTTTCCTCCTTAGTACTTTTGTACAGTTGTTTCAAAAAAAAACTTTTTTTATTCTGCATTGGGGTATATCTGATTAATAATGTTGCGATAGTTTCAAGTGAACAGTGAAGGGAGTTAGCCATACATACGCATATATCCATTCTCTCCCAAATCCCCCTCCCATCCAGACTGGACATAACATTGAACAGAGTTCCTGGTCCTCTACAGCAGGTTCTTGGCAGTCATTCACTTTCAATACAGCCGTTTGTACATGTCCATCCAAAACTCCCTAACTATCCCTTCTCCAAATCCCCCCCACCCCCGCAATGATAAGTTAGTTCTCTAAATCTGTAAGTCTGTTTCTCTTTTGTAAATAGGTTCATTTGTGTCATTTCTCTTTAGTAGATTCCTTTTCTCAAAGGAAAATTTTGATCATCTGATGAACTAGTGTGAACACTCTTATGCTTGGGGAAAGAGCCCATTTCTCACACACAGAGATGTGTACATATGTTTATCTGTAGCCTTGAAATTAGTTAAAGTGATAGAAAACATATGCTCACAAAAAAGCAATTAGCTAGACAATTTCTGCTTCTTGCCTTCTAGTTTTGTTCTGCAGCCATATAAACAAAAGTTGTATACTTTGGTTAAAGTTGGTTAAAAAAAAAATGATGAAAAGAGTATTAGATACAGCTGTTACATGTTATGAATACATATACATGAAAATCAATATTGTTGGTAGAAAATTGTTACCATTTATTAAAGTAGTAAATTCAGTGACCCTCACTCATTTAACATGCAAAGGTCTAAAAACCTACCCAAGTATAATATAAAAAATCTGCTAGATGACAATTTGACTTTGAACTTTAGCTCAAAATATTAACTATAATTTAACTATAGCCAAAACTATGGTTTTTCTAGTAGTCATGTATGGATGTGAGAGTTGGACTATAAAGAAGGTTGAGTGCCAAAGAACTGATGTTTTCGAAGTGTGGTACTGGAGAAGACTCTTGAGAGTCTGTCGGACTGCAAGGAGATCCAACCAGTCAATCCTAAAGGAAATCAACCCTGAATATTCATTGGGAGGAGTGATGCTGAAGCTGAAACTCCAATACTTTGGCCACCTGATGCGAAGGGCTGACTCATTGGAAAAGACACTGATGATGGGAAAGATTGAGGGCAGGAGAAGAAGGGGACAACAGAGGATGAGATGGCTGGATGGTATCACCAACTCAATGGACATGAGTTTGCGCAAACTTCGGGAGATAATGAAGGACAGGGAGGACTAGCATGCTACAGCCCATAGGGTCACAGTCGGACATGACTGAGCAACTGAACGACAACCAGGTCTAAGCACACATGTATGAAGTATATTAAAACATTGGCGGCTAAGAGGGTATCATCAAGGTACCCTTCAGGACACCATTCTGTGCCTTGCTAGCACGTAATAAATTCTGCCCATTTCCAAGCAGCAACCCAACCTGCAAGGTCCATTTCAAAACCACCCAGATCGAGCCCCCAAACCACATGAATGCTTTCTCCAAATTTACTTGTATTGAGAAAATGCTAAGGCTGTCAAGGTACTAGTCTCTCATATTGCAATAACTCTAAAAACTAGATTCAACCGCTCAGCAATTTTACCTAATGTCATGAATTTAGTAGCTAGCACCATCCATAATAATTCAAAAAAATTAAATTATACAGAGGATAATTTTTATGGAAGCTACTAAGTAAAAATTTCCAAAAGATAATAGTATTTGGAAATCCAAGCCTAGTTTGATTTTAACCATAATAATATCTTCATGACATTTTTAATATACCATATATTAAACTAGCTCTTTAAAGAGCTATCTCTCACTGAGAAAATATTTCAGGTGTATTAAAAAAATAAAAGTTAGTTTTCCTGCTTGAAAATATCCTTTAAAAAATATAATGTGACTTCTCTGTTATTGACAGATTAGCTGTGAATGTAAGAGGTTTTACTTTTTCTTCTTGAAAAGATTGAACCAAAAGCTGGGTCATTCAGCAGTGCATCTGCCGTGTGTTGGGGGTGTGACAGAATGAGAACACTTATAGCCCAAATTAAAATGTCTCATGGTGTCTCCCAAGTGATTCCGAAATGGAAAAAATAAAAGCCAAGGTCAGAATAATGTCACCATTTGAACAAGCTGTCAAGCAGCCTCCAAGGAAATATGTTCAGATGACTTCTATATACACAGAGTAAGTTAGTTAAGTGAGAGGATACAATTCAAATGTGCCTTCATTAAGTCTATCAGGGATTGAAAGAAAGACATCTTTCTCCATTTCGTCCGGGAAGAAAGGGCTTACGTTTGTTTCTTCTTTTAATTCTCTCTGCATGCTCACTCACTCAGTGGTGTCCAACTCTTTGTGACCCCATGGACTGTGGCTCATCCTCTGTCCATGGGATTTTTCAGGCAAGAATATTGGAGTGGATTGCCATTTCCTCTTTCAGGGGATCTTCCCCACTAATCCCATGGACTGAGGAGCCTGATGGGCTACAGTCCATGGGGTCGCAAAGATTCAGACACGACTGAGCCATTTCACTTCACTTCACTTCCCCACTCAGGGATTGAACCCACGTCTCCACATCCCCTGCACTGGAAAGTGGATTCTTTACCACTGAGCCACCTGGGAAGTCCTTACTTCTCTCTACTCCTCCAAAATTCTGGGGTGGGGATCAAGAAATTGCCTCTGTATTACAGTATCAAAAGGGGTTCCCTATGGCATGGGGCATCAGGGGAAGAAGGTCACTAACAAATCAGTGAGCTTGCTAGGTCTTTGCAGCAGGAACTGTGAGACTGTTAGGTCCAGAAAGTGCTTACATATACTGAGTACCTCACCGGCAGACTCTAGTACCTGTCTGTCCACCTATATGTCAGTTTCACATATCTGCTCATATTTTGGTGTTAACAGGTGTATTAATATAAACTATTGATTCCCCAAATTTTCAAGGATTGTAGTCACAAAGTTTTACTATTTGTCTTAAATATGGAGTTACATAATCTTATAGTTGCTCATTTAAATATTTATCAGAAAATGGAAAAAAGTAAGGTTTTTACTGTAATGAAGGAAATAAATGGTATAAATGAATCATTTACTGGTAAGAGATGCAGGAGTAGGAAATTGTTCTTCCTGCTCAGCTCACTGATGGAAACTAAGAATAAAGAGAAGCTCTGTTGGCAGAACAGAGTCAAAGAGATGCAGACACGTCATGGGACATTACTCTATGACATCCATGTGTGTGTGTGTGTGTGTGTATTCAGTCTTTCAGTCATGTCCAACTCTTTGTGACCTCATAGACTGTAGCCCACCAGGCTTCTCTTGTCCGTGGAATTTTTCAGGCAAGAATACTGGAGTGGGTTGCCATTTTCCTCTTCCAGGGTGTCTTCCTGACCCAGAGATCAAACTTGCATCTCTTGTTTCTCCTGCATTGACAGGCAGAGTCTTTACCACTGTCATCACCTGGGAAGCCCGCTCTATAACATAGGTCCTCTAAACTCTTCCTACATACAGTTAAAACCTCATGTCTGGGCTACACTGGCTTGGCTCCTCAACAATCGTCTACAGCAGCTCAATTAAGGCACTCTTTTGCGACCCCATGGACTATAGTCCACCAGGCCCTTCTGTCCATGGAATTTCCCAGGAAAGAATAGTGGACTGGGTTGCCATTGTCTCTTATCAAAAATTATTTTAAGGAATAGCCATATGGAGAAAATTGTCTTATCTTCAGCAAAATTGCAGATGGACATTACCCAGTAGAGTAGTTAGTGTGTCTTAAGATTTTATACCGTACATTTTTTTAACACTGAATACCATATGTATCTACTTAGTATGTTGCATATGTATGTATATACTCACACACAGTCTGGCTTTCCTGTTTCTTTTTTGAATGAAATCTACATAAAATCATGTTTCAGTTTTAACTTCTTGGAAAAGCAAAATTAAACTGATTTTTTTGTCCTCTTTAGTTCCTAAGACTGTTTCCTTCTTCCTTTCCATCATTTTATGTTTTTTATATTTCATGGCTTTTACTTTTATTTGTTCAGTTTTGTACGTCTCTTTTAAGCAAATGTAAAGTTTTGGAAGTTTTTAGGGAATCAATAAATGTTCAGAGAATTGTTTTGAATCTATAATAGTGATGTATACATATCACAGATTTACTTGTAGATGAAGCAACTGAACATCAGAGATGTCTGGGCTACACTGGCTTGGCGCCTCAACAATAGTCCACGGCAGCTCAGTTAAGGCACTCTTTTGTGACCCGATGGACCATAGTCCATCAGGCCCTTCTGTCCATGGAATTTCCGTGCTCATTCCCACAACTGGCTGATAGTACCGGGAGGTTTGACTGTGCAGATTCAGAGGTGCTGATTCTGTGCCGCTCTTATGATTCTCAGAGAGTTCAAGCACCCTGCTTTCAGTTCCCTCTGCACAGCCTCTCTCAGTGCCTGAAAGTCAGTTTCCTTTAGGTATGCTCATGTGGGTCTTGGAGGCTTTCTCTGTCTTAAATGTCACCTTCAGTCTCTGTAGAAAGGTATGGTGCAAGAAACTAGCTTTCAAAGGGGGGACTCCAGGAGGACAGAGGTATTGAGAGATGCATACAGAATGCATACAGGTATTGAAAGATGAATACAGCATGCAAATCCACTTAAAAGAGACTATTTCTAGTCATCATCATTCAGCGTGGCTCAAATCACAGAACAGGTCAATACATTCTGGACATTATTTTTGATATCTATGATATTAATGCCATCATAAGACTTCTTTTTAAATAACTCTTCATGAAAAGAAAATAGAAAATGTCTAAGTGGAAGCAATCAATCTAGAAGAAGCCTCAATTAAAAAGGAAAAGATATTGTTAAGGACTAAAAGACTAATGATGGTGAAATGATTCTGAGACAACTGGCAGTGACGAGTCTCATCTCATATTGAAATATTCAACCTTGTTATGCAATTTTTAAGGGAATTTATAGAGATTTAGGGGCTTCCCAGGTGGCTCAGTGGTAAAGAATATGCCTGTAATGCAGGAGACTCAGGTTCCATCCCTGGGTGAGAAAGATCCCCTGGAGAAGGAAATGGCAACCCAGTCCAGTATTGCTTCCTGGGAAATCCCATGGACAGAAGGAGAGGCCTGGTGGACTATAGTTCATGGGGTCGCAAAAGAGTCTGACATGAATTAGTAACTAAACAACAATAGAGATTTCACTGTGGTTTGATCTGGTCTATACAAAATAGAATAGATGAAAAAATATACACTTCTAGGGCTTCCCTGGTGGTCCAGCAGTTAAAACTCCATGCTCCCACTGTGGGGGTGTGGCTTCGATCCCTGGTCAGAGAGTAAGGTCTCACATGCCAGATGCTGCAGCCGAAACAAATGAAAGACAAGAACGGGACACATGCCATTTTAATTTAGCCTTTATTGAAATTTTGTGTTACTTGCAACATTAGAAAAAGAGACAATGCATTTTAGGGTTCATGGTAAAGGATAGTGGAGCCAACTTCCTGGGAAATGGAAGGTAACTGGCATGTGTTACATCATCACCAAATAAAAGTGAGGCTCCCATGGTAAAGGCAGTCAACAAGTCATGACAATATTCTTTAAATGTGTAAAATTTGAGAAGGAAAAAAAAAAAAGGGCAGTAAACACAATGAAGATGTAATATAAGTACCAAATGAGATGGTGTTCAGACCATTCCAGAAGAAAGGAAAATATGTTACCAGATTTGGTCTACTGCTTCAACAAGCAAAGAGTGTACTTTCAGCCTGATGCACAGAAAATAGTACTGGATTTGGAATTGTGCATGGAGGAGATATAATGCTGTAAAATTCAAGTGAACTAACTTTGGGGAGAAATAAGCAAGGCTATTGAAAGAAGCCCAAATTCAATTCATATAATTTTTAAGAGAAAATTTAGAAGAGAAATTCTGGATAATAAAAAGCATACATGTATTCAGACTCATTGAAAAAGACTCTGATGCTGGAAAGACTGATGGCAGGAGGAAAAGGGCACAACGGAGGATCAGATGGTTGGATGGCATCATCAACTCAATAGACATGAGTTTGAACAAACACTAGGAGATAGTGAAGGACAGGAAAGCCTGGTGTGCAGGCAGAGAGCTGGACAAAAGTTGGACTCAAAGAGGCGGACACAACTGAATGAGTGAACAACAACAATATAGAGATCTACCTATCATCTCCTCACATAGATGAAACTATGCATTTAAGAAAATCTGTTATTTCTCGTGCACCCATCTTACTAAGCACAGTAATTTTAAGAAATAGGTTGAAGAAAAAGGGAAACCATGCTGCATTTCAACTGGAAAATGGAGTTGGAATATGCAAGTTCTCTGAAGGAATGTGTGTACTAGGTAGCTACTGCTGTGTAACAAATAGCCCCAAGCTTAGTTTCTGACAACACCACCCAGTTGTTACCTTAGTTATGGCTTGGCTGGTTGCATTTCTCAGGATCTCACAGGGATGCAGTCACTAACACCATCATTTCCCCTATTCTGCTTTCCTGCTTAGCACTTTTCAGTGTCTAAAGTCTTGTGTTGTTTACGCATACATTTTCATTGTCTTCCCTGCCAGTTGAATATACACTCTGTGAAACTTTGTTTTGTTCACTGCTAGAATACCCAGTATAATATAGATTTTGGTATATAGACTTTGGCATTTTACTTGGCAGGGGTGTTTTATTTCTGTGAGTCATAGAGGGCGTGTGGTCCTGGTGTGGGAGGAATTTTCCACACCAAACAATGCTGGTGCTCGCTCGTCAGGTGGGACCACAGAACCAGCTCTGCAGCACAACAGCCTCAACCACACAGCACTTCCTTAAAGGTTAAAAACATGAGGGGGGAAGGATGCAGCAGCCTTCTATTAACCAAAGTGCTCAGTGTTAAAATAAGCACTGGGCATTCCCAGTGGATATTTTAAGTGACTGTAACCAACTATTATGTGCAACTGTGTTCAGTTAAACCAGTCCTACTTTGCTTAAAATTTGAAGAGCATGAGTAGCTTCAGCAACATTTCTTATCCTTTTTTTCAAAAAAACATTTTAGCTTACTTCAGAAATCATCGTACAAAGTAGGACAGTTGGAAAGATGCCTTTGTTTTTTTCTCGTAATTGTTAATATTTCTGTTTGTCACAAAAACTGAAGATCATCGTATTTACATGTCATGCAAACATGGATATGCCTATAGAATAATTTTGACCCATTTTAAGTGACGTTATTATTGTTTTTTTAAAATTTTAATTGGAGTATGGTTGATTAACAATGTTGTGTTAGTTTCAGGTGTATAGCAAAGTGAATCAGTTATACATATATATATCCACTCTATTTTAAGATCCTTTTCCATATAGGTCATCACAGCATATTGGGTATTTCCCTGTGCTTTACAGTAAGTAGATCCTTATTAGTGATCTATTTTATATAAAAATATAGTAGTGCATACATATCAGCTCCAATCTCCAAATTTATCCCTCCTCCCTTATTCCCTGGTGACTGTAAGTTTGCTTTCTACATCTGTGACTCTAATTCTGTTTTGTAAATAAAATCATTTGTACCCCCTTTTAAAAGATTCTGTAAATAAGTGATATCGTATGATATTTGTCTCTCTCTGCCTGATATACTCACTCAGTATGACTACCTATATCTTTATATTTTTGTTCTGTGATCCTTTAAATTAATCTGGAATGCTTTCTAATGACATGATGAGTGACTTTAATCTTACATTTTGCCTATGAACCGATAATTGCATACATTCCATTACTTACAGTGTTCGCTGTTGATTTGCAAAAGACCCTGATGCTGGGAAAGATTGAAGGCAAAATAAAAGGGGGCAGCAGAGGATGAGATGGTTACATAGCGTTACCCACTCGTGGGGTCGCAGAGAGTTGAACATGACTTAGTGACTGAACAGAAACAACCATTGATCTGAATGTAACGCTTTACTAAGTTTGCCAAGGGGCTGACACCACAGAGGCCAGCTAAGACCTCCTTCTTGCTTGGCTTCATTTTAGGGTAGATGTTGGGAGGCTTATGCATGCACTTACCTGGATTCCTTTGCCGATAGAGGTAGTCATGGGATTTAGTTCTTAAAGCTATTTTGAAGAAAAGAGAAGAAATTTTTTCTAAGGCAAGAGCACAGTCCTTATAGAGTTGGGAATTTACCTAAAGAAGATGTCTTACTAAGTGTTTACCTTTGAGAATTTGAGAAGGTGAAGCCCTTCTGGGGTTTGGGTTAGATTTTTCCTTGATGACACAATTTACAGTTACACAATGCAAGATTATGTGTGTGCACCTGGATTTTAAGGTATCATTCCACAAGGAGGAGATGAGAGACAATCAAGTTGTGGCAACTAGGTGTCTTGGAGACGATCACAGTAAAAAGAATGTCACACGACCAAGCAACTTCAGTAAATCTGATGTATAGCATTCAACTTTGTTTTACATAAACTTTATTTTTTAGAAAAATTTTACATTTTCCACAGCAATATTTAGTGGAAAGTGTGGAGATTTCCCACATATTCCCTCTCCTCAGTCTCCCCCATTATCAGCATGCCCCCTCCCACCAGAGCTGTGTACTTGTTATGATTGCTCAATCTATGCCAACACATCATTATTACTCAGAGTCCGTGGTTTTCATTAAATTTCAATCTTGATATTACAGATTCTATGGGTTTGGGCAAAAGTATAATGACATGTATCCACCATATTAGAAACATCAAGAATAGTTTCACTGTTCCTAAATTACTTTGTCATATACCTATTCATATTTTCTCCCTCCAGCTCCTGGAAAACTTATTTTTATTGTCACCATAGTTTTGCCTTTTCCAGAACTTCATCTAGTTAGAATCACACAGAATGTAGCCTTTTCAGATTGTCTTCTTTTACTAAGTGATAAGTATTTAAAGTTCCTCCATATCTCTTCATGGCTGGATAACATTTCTTTTTAGCTCTGAATAATATTACATTGTCTGAATGTACTCCCATTTATTTATCCATTTACCTACTGAAGGGCGTCTTGATGGTTTCCATGTTTTGACTGTCATGAATAAAGCTGCTATAAACATCCATGTGCAGTTTTTTGGACATAAATTTTTAGCTCCTTTGGGTGAATACCAAGGAGCATGATTATTTGGATCATATAGTAAAAGTATGTTTAGTTTTGTAAAGAAACTGCCAAACTGCCTTCCAAAGTAGCTTCCAAAATGATACTATTTTGCATACCCACCAGCAACGAAGCTTTCTATTTTAACTTTCTTTTCTCTACTGGCTTGTACTGTAAAATACCCCTATTAATTTAGCCATCAGTAAACATCTGTTCCTTATTATCTGTTAGTTTGGGTTTTGTGGAATACAGGAAGGGAGGCAGTGATTAGCATGATTCAAAGTGGTACAGAGAAAAAATGCCATCCGTGGCAGACAAAAATCGAAGAAAGTGGTCGTTCCCTGGAAGAAAGAAATAAGAGTTAATGGGTTCCCAGGGAAACACAAATCCCTTGGGAATAGGCAGAGCTACTGTATGTAAGAATGATCCTTGAATTCCTGTATTATGCTGGATGTGAGCTCAAATAATCTTAGTTGAGTTTTAAAGTAAAATTTAAAGATGTGTAGATGTTCCCACATTTCTTATGTTTTTCAGGTACCTCTCCAATGTGAGACGCACACACAATGAGATTTGAATAATTAGTGAAAGTTTTTCTACATAACTTATCTTTGCATGTTTTCTTTTGTTGTGAATTTCTCATGTATCTTCAAAAGAATGTGGGCCAAGGCTGTCTCACACGCCTTATTTATATCATGTTTCTCTCTTGTTACACATATAACAAGTTTGAAAACTCACTGAGAACTTTCCCCAGAGCTCCTGCTTTTGTAAGCCTTCTCTCCAGTATGTGTTCTTACGGGTACATTAAGTCTGTAGGAACAGCTAGTTTTCCCACTTCCCACACTTTCATAAGGCTTCTCTCCACTGGGAGTTTCCACAGGTTTGCTAATGGATGAGGAATGAGCATATTCATTATATTTTTAACACATATATTGAACTTTCACAGTGTGACCTCTGACATGTGCCCTAAGGATGATGGACAACCGTATTTCACAATTTATAAGGTTGTCTCCATTTATAAGGTCCTCTCCATCTTGGAGTCTCAAGGTGTGATTGTGTTAGTCATTTAGTCATGTCTGACTCTTTGTGATTCCATGAACTGTAGCACATCAGGCTCTTCCGTCCATGGAATCCTCCAGGCAAGAATACTGGAGTAGGTAGCCATTCCCTTCCCAGGGGATATTCCTGACCCAGGGATTGAACCCAGGTCTCCTGCATTGCAGGTAGCTTCCTCACCATCTGAGCTACAAGGGAAGCCCAGGTTCTCAAAGAAGTCCTCAAATATGAGTGATACTTGTAGGTTTGTCCACGTTCCTTATACCAATAGAAATTGTGTCCAGGTGGGATCTGCTATGATCCCACCTTCATCTCTATGGGATGAAGGATCCATGAGAGCATTTTTCACAACATTCATATGGTTTTATCCCTGTAGGACTTTCTTTCAGCATAATAAGATTTAAAATCTAAATGAAAGCTGCCCTGCATTGATGACCTTTACTTTCAAAGAGGCCACCCATCCAGTGACCTCTCAGATGCCTTTTTGTTCATGTGATGAGCTTCCGTGCCATAGTATTCCAAGTTTCTCTTCAGTGGAGGACTAGGAATAATTCTTTGTGATTTTTTCCTATTTTCTGTTCATTGGAATTTTTTGTCCATGAATATGGTGCTGAGCAACCAGTTCATTGGTTATAAGTTGAGTCTCACAAGGTTTTGGTGCCAGGTTCCTGGAATTTTCAAAAATTACATCCCAGTAGAGATGACTTTGATTAGGATCCAGCAAAGCCCACTCCCGGGAGATGTTCACAGCCACATCCTGAAGGACCATGGCATCCACAAACAAGGCAGATGGAGAAACTCCTGGACCATCTGCAGGCAGTGCTGAGATTCAGCACCAGGGATGTAAGAGCGTGGGCTGAGAAAAAAGACATCCATGATAAAATCTCCCAAGGGGAAACTCAGCCCAAAGACATGCTCCTGGGATATTGATCCCTGAGGAAGAGGCATCTTCTGGTTCAAATACTTAAAAGTCTCTGTTCAAATCAGCAATACCATCCAAGAGGCAATTCAAAGAGAGAGCTAAAGAGGGTAGAAGCAGGACTGTCTTGAGAAATGTGCACTTGGTTGAAAAGAACTTGGACTACAAAACCAGGCAGGAAAGGTGACATGTTTGATTTTTTTTTTCCCAACTGATCCCTGATGTTTTCTTAGACTGTTCATTCAACTCTTATTCTTGTTACAGGTGAAACCAGGATAATAAGGCACATAAAAATAAGATGTTAGACCAGAGAACCTGAAAGAACCTTCAATAAGCAATTTGAATATATCACTAGCTTACACCATTTAAAGGGCAGTTTGGAAATCTCTTAATAAAAATAAATGTTTGAATTTGAGCCTGTGTCTCCCAGACCAGAATAATTGCTGATGCTGAAAGAAACTGACACTTGCTCAAACCACATCTCAACAAGACGACACATTTCAGAGCTTTTGTCATCACTTCCGATTGCTGGGTTCCAAAGTGACAGCCTGGAGAAAAACCATTTCTGACGTTGCCGTGTTCTCTTAAATTTCTGGAAAGAACTTTCTTTAGAGAGGTTTTTCTGTGACTGCTTCCATTTAACATGTGGTCTAGCGAAAAATAGAAATTAGAAACTACTGAGCTGGGATCACTGTCATCTGCTGTGGCCTTGAAGAGTTTCTTTGCTTCTCTGTGAAATAATCATCCCTCCGCTTTGCACCCACTGCCGTGCTTCTCAACACCAATCTTAATATACAGTGAAAGAGAAATACTTTAAAGGTAAATACTATAGTTAAAGGTATTAACTACAGTTAAAGGTAAATACATTCTACCTTTTGGGATACTAGTTTCAGATAGTAAGTCAAGAAGAGTTAAGGAAAATAAAAATATTTTGAGGACTTCCCTGGTGGTCCAGTGGCAAAGACTCCAACCTCCCGACACTGGGGCCCCAGGTTCAATCCCTGGTCAGGGAACTAGATCCCACATGCTTAAGATCCAGGGTGTCTCAACTAAGACCCGGCACAGCCAAAATAAATAAACAGATCTTTAAAAATATTCTGAAATTCACTTCTCAGGTTAATTCTTCCTTAACATTTGTTTCAATCTTTTTTGGCTATGCTGGGTCTTCACTGCTGCATGGGCTTTCCTCTGGTTGCAGTGAGCGGGTACCCCCTGTAGTTAGGGTACACACTTCTCATTCCGGTTGCTTCTGTGGTTGCCAAGCACGAGCTCTGAGCACAGGCCCAATAGCTGTGGCACACGGGCTTAGTTGCTCTGCCGCATGTGGGATCGTCCTGAAGCAGGGATCAAACCCGTGTCTCCTGCATTGGCGCTGACCCACCAGGGAAACCCTTAAATTAAATTAATTTCTTTAATGAAAATTTATAGTTTTCAGAAGTTTACAGCTATCTATAGCTATACAGCCAAACCTTGATCTATGTAGTCTATGAAGTTGACAGGAAGTCTCCAAATATTTTTGGAGAAATGAGAAGACCTAAAGAATAAACACTTTTTAAAGAATAACATATAAGCACAGAAGCTATATTCTTGGTTATTGTTTTCACCTGTTGTATAGATTTTGAGCTATAATGTATATTAGAAGTCATTATGAAAAGAAAAAATACTTTGTCATTCATTCAAACTTTTTCTATCCAGGAGCAGAGAAAGAATGTAGATGAAGACAGAAGTCAGAAGAATATACTAAAAAGTGTTTTTTACCCTGCTCTATTTTATTTCAGTTCCCTCAGTATACCAACTTTGGGGAGAATGAGTAAATTGACCCAAGGTCACTGGATAATCAAATTAACCTACTATTCTACCAAGAATATTGGAAGAGAACTCTGGAAATAAAATCTGCAGTGTACTGTACTGCTGAAGATAAAATTAACTTCCATGTAGATGTTTTTGAGTACTTCAAATTTTATAAAACATGGTATTGAGATTAGGAGTTTTGTTACATGAATCCAAGATAAATTATATAAATTTAAGTGAAATAAAGCAATCAGCATAGAAAAATCAGCAAGACTTCTAAAAGAAGTGAAGAAATTTATATTCCAATTTATATTGAATTTTTAGAATTTTGTTTTTATTGTTGCTAGAAAACATAGCTGGGTTTTCTGGGAATGGTGGTTTTGTGTTTATATGCATATCTGTTCCCTAAGAATGGAAAAACAGATGCATTTTCTTTACAAAACTGAAAAGCAGCAATGATATTTGTATGATTAATGTTCAGCATAATGTTATGCCTAAAATGATTTCAGAAAAGTTTTGTAACACTTTAATCATTTTTATTGTGTAGCTTATTGTTAAATGTCATGTGTAAGAAATTTCTAATTACTCAGTCTTACTTCAAACAATTTAAAAGTGAATCACCTAAACACGAAATTAATAATATCTTTGGGATACTAATAAAAGCATTTAAAAATAATAACATAGACAGAGTAACTGAAAGTAAAATGCTCTAAGGGCCTAGCATGGTTAAAAATGATTAAGTAAGAATTTATATCAGATGTTTAATTCAGAAATGAATTTGTGGTAAATCAAGAATATAACAGTGCTAGTTGAAAGCAGGATGCAAAATATAGGTTAATTCAATGAATTACACAATAAACTATGCATAAGTGTATATATTTACATACAGAGAACAAAAACAAATTAATAAATTATTAATAATAAAATTAATATATACATATAAATATGCAAACAAAGACTATTTAGAGTGTTCTGTACAACACCAGAGATGTTCAAAGCAATACAATTTGGAAAGCAATGCCATTTCTATAGCTATTAAGTAACATTTTCATATCAGATAACTACATTAAAATGAATTTTATGTTTTGCCACACTAATCAATGTAACAGATGTCACAAAACTCTTATGCAAATTAAAAATAAGAAAGGTTCCCAAGATCAAAGATAAGCAAAATGATCATCAGGAAAATTAGCAGAAATCCAAAAGTAGAGATAATGGAATACAAAATTGGTTGATCAAGCATTGGTTGATCAGCTTTGAAGTGTATTTGATTCTTGCTAACTCTTTTTTTTAATCCTGGATCCTTCTCTCATTGAAACAGCACTGAAGGATGAGTTTCTGGACTTAATACACCAGGGAAGGAATGACGGGGATAGAGTTAAACAGCCAATTTGCTCATTTAAGGTTTTAACACATGTTATCAAATTTATGGAACAAACAGGACTTTGATTTTAAATAATCATGTAGTTTTAAGTTCGATGGATTTAATGCAGAATGTTTTTGCAACAAAAATTTGATAATGAAAACACTTGATCACATAGAATGATTTTTTTTTCTCTGCCAAAGACAATAATGTTTTTCCAAGGCAGAAAGGAGAAGAGAAAGGCTCCATTTACTTCTTTTGTTCCCCCTTTAGAATAGGAATGTCTGTAGTATTTCTCCTCTGGTTGTTCCACAGCTGGATTTGGGGAACAGGTAATTTGTCTTTTTAGTCTCACTATCCCACATTTGGCGAGGAAGTAACTTCCAGAAGCTGTGGTGAATGGATTATACACAGAAGTCTCATCTACACCTGCACCTGATTTAAGTTTGGGTTTTGAGTTGATGAGATTTACATAATATTTTGCACTATCTATTAATGAAATGGGGCTTCCCTTGTGATTCAGCTGGTAAAGAATCTGCCAGCAATGTGGGAGACCTGGGTTTGATCCCTGGTTTGGGAAGATCTCCTGGAGAAGGGAAAGGCTACCACTCCAGTATTCTGGCCTGGAGAATTCCATGGACTGTAGAGTCCATGGGGCCACAAAGAGTCAGACACACTGAGCAACTTTCACTTTCGCTCTGCATAGAGGTTAAATAAACAGGGAGTCAATATACAGCCTTTACGTAGTCCTTTTCCAATTTTGAGCCAATCCATTGTTCTCTGTCTAGTTATAACTGTTGCTTATTGAACTGCATACAGGTTTCTCAGGAGGCAGGTAAGGTGTTCTGGTATATCCATTTCTTCAAGAATTTTCCACTGTTTGTTGTGGTCCACATAAAGGCCTTAGAGTAGTCGATGAAGGCTTTAGTCTAGATTTTCATTTCCAATGGCTGAGTCTATCTCATAGAATTTGGATTTCTCAGTGCAATAGAAAAAACCTTTTTATGGATGGTGTTAACTATCTCACTTCATGTTTTTGGCCAGCTCTATATGTTTCATTCCTCAATTACATTATAGTTTCCCTCTTTCTTTTTCTTTCTCTCTGACCTGTGCTTTCTAAAAGATTCTATTTAGCCTCTGCATTTGTGAACAGCTGGAAACAGAATGGAATTCAATTCACTTTATGGAGTGCTTTGAACTATCTCTCTTTGGCTGGGTTTGTAAAACGTAATAGAGGGTGTCACGGAGGGAACTTATTTTGGAAATCCAGGACTCATTAGCATCCATATTGTATTTTTGTGTCAAGGATTTAAGAAGGTCAAACACTCACTGAGTTCATAGAATAGAGGTCATTCTTCCCTGCAGACAGAAACCCTTGATGATATTTATTCATGAACCAGGACAATCTCAATGGTGAAATAATTCATTGCCCAAAATATCTTTGCTGGAAAATTCAAATAGCCAGATGGTGGTGGTGCAGCCTTATATCCTTTCAAAATATGCTGTAGTTAGCAGATTACAAGTCAGTGAAAGAAAGAGGAGTTGATATTCAGTGTAAATGTAATACGATCATAACCATATATCTCCTATAGGCAGAGAGGATAAGAGGGCAGAAGAAAATAGTATTTTCCTTAGTACAGGTCATAATATTTTGTGCTGAAAACAAATATACTTGACTTTGACTCTTACTCAATAACTCAACTGTGTAAGAAAGTTCAGGACATCTGGTCTCATTAAAAAGGTAATTGCTAGAATATATACAAAGATATGACAAAGACCTTTCTATATCATAAAATTCAATAGTTTAACTCTCAATTGCTATTTAACATTAAATGCAAATCTATCAAGTCTTTTCCCCTATTTTACCATTAATAATTAGGATTAAATGTTATTTCCAATGGAAGGACTCCAAATAACCATTGCCTAGCTCCCGATGTGTGCTCAGTCACCCAGCCTTGTCCCACCCTTTGTAGACCCGTGGACTGCAGCCCCCCAGGCTCCTCCGTCCTTGGGATTTCCTAAGCAAGAATTCTTGAGTGGGTTCCCGTGCCCTCCTCCAGGGGATATTTCCAACACAAGGATCCAACCCACGTCTCTTATGTCTCCTGCATTGGCAGGTGAATTCTTTACCACTAGCGCCACCTGGGAAGACCCAGCTCCTGATGCAATGTTGACTAATTACAAGGGGCTTCCCAACGCCATTTTTGCTGCTCATGTGGAACAGAATTGGGTCTTAGGAATATTCTGGCCTTAACATTGAGATGTATAATGTTAACAGTTGTAGTATCTTATAAATACAATTATCCACAACAGGCTGCTTTCTTTCTTTAAAATTTTTGATAGAGGGGCCAGAGAGCTTTATGAGTTTGAGAAATATGGTAAATGAGAATCATCATTTTAGCTGGATAACTGGTTGCACAAAACTTGAACTAAAGAAGTAAACGTGTAGGGAATTGACTAGTGGCCCAGTGGTTAGGACTCCAGGTTCTCACTGCCAAGGGCTCAGGTTCAATATCTAGGTGGGGAACAAAGATCCCACAAGCTGCATTGTTAATTGTTGCTTAGTCAGTAAATTATGCCCAACTCATGGACTAAAGCACACCTTTTCTGCCCACAGGATTTCTCACGGAAGAATACTGGAGTGGGTGTCCATTTCCTTCTCCAGGGAATCTTCCCAACCCAGGGATCAAACCAGCATCTCCTGCATTGGCAGGGGGATTCTTTAACATTGAGCCACCAAGGAAGCCAACAAACCACAAGCCATAGCCATAAAAACAAAAGAAGTAGTCGTGTTAAAGACCAATGTATCAATTTAGAGCAATTGTATTTTGTTCTACAATTTGCATAAGCTAAAAGCACTCTGTTTGCCGAGGTAGAATAATATTCAGATTGAGAATATTTGTGTCTTTGCTCCATCATGCTTCAGGGCCTTTGTCTATGTTTTTCTCTTTCTAGAATGTGCTCCCTCCCTCCTTAGCCCAACCTCCTGTCATTTATTTCTGCATCTGTTAACTTTGCCTCAAGTTTCAGTTATCAACTCAAAGGTAAATTTCTCTGGGAGGCCTTGCTTATTCTGCCCATACTGACTTATGTCCTGTTTTCATTTGAATCTTTCTTATTTAAAATTAACTGTAAATGAAACTTATTATTATTGATATAATTACCTGATTGGTGTCAGGCTCCTATTTTAAGTTGTGTTGCCTGTAAAGGCAGGTGCTATGTTTGTTTTTTATTATTAGAATATATTCATAGCCAGGCAAGATTATTGAAGCAGGTTGCCATTTTCTCCTCCAGGGAATCTTCCATACCCAGGAATTGAACCCAAGTCTCTTGCATCTCCTGCATTGGCAGGCAGATTCTTTACCACAAGGATTCTTTACCTGAATCCCCTCAATCTATATCTCCTAAGATCTCCTTAAATCTCATCAGCTTGATAGTCTTTCATTCACCTGCCCACTCAGTTATCCCCCTGGAGATCATAAATACTCCAAATTTTCCTTTATCCCAACTCCTCTCAATACTTGCTCAATCAAAATGTTTTTAAAAGACATATCATTTTATGATGCTTCATTGAAACATTAATGCTTTCACAATCCTAAAATAAATTGCAACATCTTTTATGCATTTCTCAAGTCCCATGTGAGTTGGCTGCATCTGTCTCTCCTTGTCAAGAACCCTTATCTTTTATACTGAAGAGTAAGCATAGCTACCTTTTGCTCCAATGGGAGATACTGCCTCTGTCTTCCAAGGCCTTTGCTGTACAAGCATCTCTGAAAAGATAATCTTGAAAAGAAGGTACCCTGTAAGCACAGACATGGAGAAACATGAGATTCCACTAAAAACTGAATCTCTTCTCATCAAGCAATTCTCCCATTTAGACAACTCTTATCATATAAAACATTTTTTACTTTTTCAGTTTTATCATGCTTCTTTTTGGCTCTCAGATTTCAATTTTTTCTGATTGATACATCCTTGCCTGGTTGACCCCTATGTCTTCTGGAATCTTGAATTGTTGGATCAGGGTCATGAGCTCTTTTATTTTCTAATTGTAGCAACATTTATGAAACATAATAACTTCTTAATGTTTCTTTTATTAAGTAAGTGAATGAGGTCCACTTTGAGATCCATTATTAAGGAAAACATACAGAAGCTAGATGAAAATTGGTGAAACCACATCTAAGTGACCTCCTTGCACCTCCAGGATTTCGTGGATGGTGATATATAATTGCTACCCATCACATCTTCTCTGAAGCATGATAGAACTGTTTGGAGAAAGAGCAGAAGAAGTCTTTAAGGAAGGGAATATGGCAAGGAGAATGTAAAGAAGAAGAACATGACATTAAAAGCAATAATAACGCACTTTATCTTTCTAATAAAAAGAAAGATAAAGATACTTTTCAGGCAAGCAAAAGTTAAGAGAATTCAGTACCACCAAACCAGCTTTACAACAAATATTAAATGGACTTCTATAGTCAAGAAATACAACAGAAGAAAAAAAGATCTACAAAATAAACCCCAAACAATTAGAAAATGACAATAGGAACATATATATCAATAATTACTTTAAATATTAATGGGTTAAATGCTCCAACCAAAAGACACAGACTGGCTGAATGGATACAAAAACAAGACTCATATATATGCTGTCTGCAAGAAATCCACTTCAGACCTCAAGACACATATAGACTGAAAGTGAGAGGATGGAAAAACATATTCCATGCAAATGGGAAGAAAAAGAAAGCTGGAGCAGCAATTCTTATATCAGACAAAATAGACCTTAAAATAAAGAAGGTTACAAGAGATTAGGAAGGACACTACATAATGATCAAGGGATCAATCCAAGAGGAAGACATAACAATTGTAAATATCTATGCACCCAACATAGGAGTACCTCAATACATAAGACAAACACTAACAGACATAAAAGGAGAAATTGACAGTAACATGAAAATAATAAGAGACTTTAACACCCCACTCACACCAACAGACAGATCATCAAAACAGAAAATTAATAAGGAATACAAGTCTTAAATGATTCATTAGATGAGATAGAGCTCATTGATATCTTCAGGACATTCCATCCAAATGCAGAAGAATACACCTTCCTTTCAAGAGCACATGGAACATTCTCCAGGATAGACCACATCTTGGGTAACAAATCAAACCTCAGTAAATTTAAGAAAATTGAAATCACATCAAGCATCTTCTCCAACCACAATGCTATGAGACTAGATATCAATTACAAGAAAAAAAAAACTATAAGAAACACAAACACATGGAGATTAAACAACACAACAGGTTTCTAAGTAACCAACAGGTTATTTCTAAATAATCAACAGGTTGCTGAAGAAATAAAAAAAGGAAGTAAAAAAATTTCTAGAAACAAATGACAATGAGAACATGACAACTCAAAACCTATGGGATACAGTGAAAGTAGTTCTAAGAGGGAAGTTTATTACAATACACTCCTACCTCAATAAACAAGAAAAACATTGAATAGACAACCTAACTTTACACCTAAAGCAGCTGGAAAAAGAAGAACAGAAGACCCCCAAAATTAGTAGAAGGAAAGAAATCATAAAGATCTGAGCAGAAATAAATGAAAAAGAAATGAAAGAAACAATAGTAAAGATTAGTAAAACTAAAAGCTGGTTCTTTCAGAAGATAAACAAAATTGACAAACCCTTAGCCAGACTCATCAAGAAAAATAGAGAGAAAAATCAAATCAACAAAATTAGAAATGAAAAAGGAGAGGTTACAATAGACAATGCAGAAATACAAAGGATTATAAGAGACTATTATGAACAACAAAATGATAACCAGGAAGAATGGACAGATTCTTAGAAAAGTTCAATCTTCCAAGACTGAACCAGGAGGAGATAGAAATTATGAACAATCCAGTTACAAGCACAGAAATGGAAGCTGTGATAAAAAATTTCCCAAAAAAACAAAAGCCCAGGATCAGATGGCTTCACAGGAGAATTTTATCAAACATTTAGAGAAGAGCTAATGCCTATCCTTCTAAAACTCTTTCAAAAACTTGCAGAGGAAGGAACCCTTCCAAGCTCATATGAGGCCACCATCACCCCGATACCAAAACCAGACAAAGACAAGACAAAAAAAGAAAACTACAGGCCAATATCACTGATAAACATAAATGCAAGAATCCTCAACAAAACTTTAGCAAACAGAATTCAGCCACACATCAAAAAGCTTGAACACCATGATCAAGTTGGGTTTATTCCAGGGATGCAAGGTTTCTTCAACATACGGAAATCAATCAGTATGATACACCATATTAACAAATTGAAAGATAAAAACAGTATGATCATCTCAATAGATGCAGAAAAAGCCTTTGACAAAATTTAGCACCTATTTATGATTAAAACTCTTCAAAAAATGGCCATAGAAGGAACCTAGCTCAACATAGTAAAGGCCATATATGACAAGCAAACGTTAATCTCAATGGTGAAAAACTGAAAGCATTCCCCCTAAGATCAGAAACAAGACAAGGGTGTCCACTTTCACCACTATTATTCAACATAGTTCTGGAGGTCCTAGCTACAGCAATCAGAGAAGAAAAGAAATAAAAGGAATCCAGATCAGAAAAGAAGAAGTAAAGCTCTTACTGTTTGCAGATGGTATGATACTGTACATAGAAAACCCTAAAGATAATATCAGAAAATTACTAGAGCTAATCAGTGAATTTAGCAAAGTTGCAGGATACAAAATCACTTGCATTTCTATATACTAACAATGAAAAATCAGAAAGAGAAATGAATGAATCAATTCCATTCTCCATTGCAATAAAAAGAATTAAATATATAGGAAAAAATTTACATATTCAATGCAATACCTATCAAATTACCAATGGCATTTTTCACAGAAATAGAACAAAAAATTTCACAATTCATATGGAAACACAAAAGACCCCAAATAGCCAAAGTAGTCTTGAAAAAGAAGAATGGAGCTGGAGGAATCAAACTTCCTGACTTCAGATTATACTACAAAGCTATAGTCATCAAGACAGTAGGGTACTGGCACAAAAACAGAAATACAGACCAATGGAACAAGATAGAGAACCCAGAAATAAACCTATGCACCTATGGGTATCTTATTTTTGACAAAGGAGGCAAGAATATACAATAGGGAAAAGACAGTCTCTTCAAGAAATGGTGCTGGGAAAACTGGACAGCTACATGTAAATGAATGAAAGTAGAACACTTCCTAACACCATACACAAAGATAAACTCAAAATGTATTAAAGACCTAAATGTAAGACCAGAAACTATAAAACTCTTACAGGAAAACATAGGCAGAACACTCAATGACATAAATCAAAGCAACATCCTCTATGACCCACCTCCTAGAGTGATGGAAATAAAAACAAAAATAAACAAGTGGGACCTGATTAAACATAAAAGCTTTTGTACAGCAAAGGAAACTATAAGCAAGGTGAAAAGAAAACCCTCAGAATGGGAGAAAATTATAGCAAATGAAACAGCTGACAAAGGATTAATTTCCAAAACATACAAGCAACTCATACAACTCAATACCAGAAAAACAAACAACCCCATCAAAAAGTGAGAAAAAGACCTAAACAGACATTTCTCCAAAGAGGACATACAGATGGCTAACAAACCCATGAAAAGATGCTCAACACCGCTCATTATTAGAGAAATGCAAATCAAAACTACGATGAGATATCACCTCACACCAGTGAGAATGGCCCTCATCAAAAAGTCTACAAACAATAAATGCTGGAAAGGATGTGGAGAAAAGGGAACACTCTTGCACTGTTGGTGGGAATGTAAATTGATACAGCCACTATGGAAGACAATATGGAGATTCTTTAAAAACTAGGAATAAAACCACCATATGACCCAGCAGTTACACTCCTAGGCATATACCCTGAGGAAACCAAAATTGAAAGAGACACATGTATCCCATTGTTCATTGCAGCACTATTTACAATAGCTAGAACATGGAAGCAACCTAGATGTCCATTGACAGATGAATGGATAAAGAACTTGTGGTACATATACACAAGGGAATATTATTCAGCCACAAAAATGAACACATTTGAGTCTGTTCCAATGAGGTCAACGAAGTAGAGCCTATTAGAAGTGAATCAGAAAGAGAAAGATAAATATCGTATTCTAACACATATATACAGAATCTGGAAAAATGGTACTGTAGAATTTATTTACAGGGCAGCAATGGAGAAACAGGCATAGAGAACAGACTTACGACATGGGGAGAGGGGAGGAGAGGATGAGCTATATGGAAAGAGTAACATAGAAACTTACATTACCACATGTAAAATAGATAGCCAACAGGAATTTGTTATACGGCTCAGGAAACTCAAATAGGGGCTCTGTATCAACCTAGAGGGATGGGATGGGGAGGGAGACGGGAGGGAGGGTCAGAAGAGAGGGGGTATATGTATACCTATGGCTGATTCATGTTGAGGTTTAACAGAAACAGCAAAATTCTGTAAAGCAATTATTCTTCAATAAAAAATAAATTAATAAATAAAAAATAAAGATAAGGATACTCTGTTTGAATGTTAGATTAGCCAAGTGTGGGGAGGCGGCAGGCATTTGAAGGAGAGGAGATGGACCTGGAGAGAATTGTGGCACAACAAGAAAATGGACTCAGTAATGCACTGCTGAGGGGGCTTGTGTCACCAGGACCACGGTTGTTGGCAACGGGCGGGGCTGGGAGTCAAAGGTCAGTGTCGGGATCAAAGGTCAGCGTCGGGGTTCCTGGGGCTTGTTGCAGGTTGTAAGAAAACCCTCCAAGTGGACACTGAAAGGGTGAGTAGAAGTGGGGCAGAAAGAATAGCTTGACCAGTTCTGCTGAATGAGAGACAGTGGACCTTGAAATACACAAACCTTTTGTCTGTGCTTCAGTTTTCTAAATAAATTGCCCGGCCTTTCACCCAAATGTGTGTGATTCAACCAACATAATGCCTTCATTGAGCACCATTTTTTTTTTTTTTCTGTATGTTGAATTTAATTTAGGCTGGCTTTAGAGACACAAATAGAATGTTTAATATTCATGTACGTAGGTTGACTAGCCACACTTTCAGTCAGCTATTTGCCATATCTCTAATTTCAGAAATATCAAGAGATGAATTTGAGATGAAGCATATTATTGCATCAAAATTTGCATATTTATTTTATTTTTAATATGATTAGGAAAGAACATAGATCTTCCTGCTCCCAGATAAATTCCAAATAAAATGCTGAAAATCAGGTTAGGTTAAACATGAAATGTTTAGTTTGGCATTTTATTAATTCTAGACCCCTTTGACCATTAAGTTAATCTTCTATAATATATTCCTATCTGGATACAACTAAGTTTCATTGCTGAACACATAGGTTCCTAAGTGCAGTTTGTAATTTAGTTTCTGTAATTCACTATAGTTCTAATGATACTAAATGTAGCGATTGGGGAAAAGGATGTCAGAATAAATCTGCTATTGCTGCTGTATATTTCAGACCCATTAGAATTATATCAAGTAAATTATATCAGGTATTTATGATAAAATTTCATTGGTCATCATTAAAAATCAGACAAATGAACAAAAACTAAAACTCACATTTCTAAATGATTTCAGTAAATCTTAGACTTGTGGCCATTGCTTGCTTCTTCTGCCACTCAGTCATCTAAGACAAGCAGTCCTGCTTCCACTCTCGATCATTTCCTGGGAATTGATGTTTTTTTCCCCAACTATGTTACATGCATAGTTATATTTTTTTAAAAAACTTTTTATTGCATAAATATATTTTGATGACCATTTACCATTTACCACTAACCCTAACCCTAACACTTCCCAGTATTATACATGAAGTTTTTATCTTTATTTTTTTAAACTTTCATTTAAAATTTCTTTGCATGTACTGGCTCTTTATATAAATATTGTAGATTATTCATCCTTAAATCTCATAGGAAGTTTGATTATTTTTGTGTGTAGCCTCCTCAGCATCATTCATCGATCTCTTTGCATTACTTTTTCTCATCAGTCCTCATTTAAATGGATTTAGTGCCAAAAAGTTATGGAGTTTTATCAACTTTTTATATTTTGTTTTTCAGTTATCAAGAGATGTAGGAAATTGACTCTTATACGAGCAGAGTGTTCACGAAGGACTTTGGACACCATGCTGAGGAGTTTGCATTAAGATCAGGCACTTTGCACTTTTGAAAAATCATAATCAAAGGACTCAAATTGTCTGTTCTGCTTGTTAGAATATTTGAAAAGCCGTGTGGGAAAAGAATTGGTTTTAAAGCAGGAAGCATCATTATGGGAAATCATTGAGTCATTTCAAGATCAAACCCTGCTTCCAATTTAATCCTTTCCCCTTTTCTTGTCTCTCCACATTGCTTGCCCTTCGATGTTAAGGATTCTGTTGTAAGAAATACCTTTTTCCAAAGGGAGAAGATTTGTAAGAAATTTTGTTGATTTGCAGTTGAGGCGATTGAAACCCTCTACAGCGGACAGTTGAGAGACAGTACATGGAATTGATCTTACACTCAATAAAATCAATATCACATTTGTTTAAGGACATCAGAGTTGGAATCTGCCTTGAGTATTCTATTAAACCTTTAATTTGCACGTGAACATATGCCTGCTTCACAGAAGACTGTCATACAGACTGAAAAGAGGGTTGGAATCAATACACTCTCCACTTTTAGTTGTCTTTAATGTCAAGATAGAGATTATACCACTGCCTTGGAGATATTGACTTGATCACAAGCATGAGACTTAATATTCACACCTATAAAAGATTGCAAACTATTCTCTTAAAAACTTTCCGTGAAATAATCATTATTACAAAACACACATACACACTCCCTTAAATTATTTCTTAATTGCTGCTCTTTGCAAAGAACAATTAGCTTGTCAGATATTGCCACTACTTCCACCTCCACTGTCCACACAAGACAAATGAAGTACAAAAATCATCTCTATCTTTAGCAACTTGTGATGTGTTTAATGAGATAGAATTAATGCCCATAAAATATTTTTTTAATGAATACAATATAGAGTATAACCAAATGCTAAACTCTTTGTGAATCATATCTAAGCAAAGAAGTTTTTTGAGGAAGGAGAGATCTTTATGAACTAAATGAATCAAGAAGAAATTCATTAGGAAGGTGGAAAACTTCTGGGTCTTCCATTTGGAGAAAGTTTGAAAATATTGTCACTTAACAAACAGTTAACATGTGCTCTAAGCATATTATATCCATCCCATAATTGTTGGTGCTCAGTCGTTCAGTGATGTCTGACTCTCTGAGACCCCATGGACTGTAGCCCACCCATGTAGCTCCACAGAGGACTGTAGCCTCCTCTGTCCATGAGATTCTCGCAGCAAGAACACTGGAATGGGCTGCCATTTCCTTCTCCAGGGGAACTTCCTGACAGAGGGATCCAACCCGAGTTTCCTGCACTGGCAGGAGGATTCTTTACCACTCAGCCATGGGGAAGCCCCATAACTGGTTCCTTATAAATATTATGTGAAGCTTTCTTGTCCCCATTTACCAAGAGAAGAAAGTCTCAGTGGCTGGTAAGATCACAGCTTGCATCTGCACCTGGGGTTCTTACCCTTGTCTTACTTGAGTTTCAACAAGGAAAGCATGAGCTGAAGGGAACTGATGCTGAGTGCATTAGCTCATTGCCAAGAGATCCTGTCTTCTGGAAATAGTGATTGTTGAACTGAATCACCCATATTGCCTCAATACGCAACTTAAAAGCAACACTTTGGTGATGGCAAATTTCAATCCTGAAATGGAATAATCGTTAACCCAAAACTATGGATTACTAACACTTTCACAAAAACTTTAACACTTGCACTTACACTTTCAGCAGGACATAGATCCATGGTTTTTAATAATCATTAATCCAACTGATAATTCAGAAAGCAAAATGAAACTGGTTAACTTCCTAGTGTACTAAACGTAAATAATATCTACACACTTCGAAATTTTGGATCTACAAGATACTACTATCCTAACATCACAGTTATTGTACTCTTACTAGAATAACATTTATGTAGCAAATTACTCTTCATTTCCATATGTATTGTGCCAGAGAATATAAGTAGAATTATCACCATATCACATATTTTATGCATAAAATATTACTAACCATAATCTTTGTGGCATGAGGATTTTTTTAACTTTTGTTAAACTTTTGTTGTGGCAAGGTGGTATAATAGGATATCACTTCATTTCATGAGATATCACAAGAATTTGCTTAACAAAAAGTATCTCTATTATGTAAAAGAAAACACAACTTCAGGATAAGAAAGTGCATCCAGGCAATACTTTTTTCTATGATTATAATTAGTTTGTTTCTAACTCAGGAGAAGTTTTGACGTGTGTATCACTTTCAAATTATGCTTTCAGTCTGTGCGCAATCATTGAACAACTTGGAGAAAGATATTTGCAATGTCTAAAATTAGTTATGAACAAATATCTTATGTAAGAGAATCCCAGAAAATGTTAAACTAAAAAGACAAAACCTCATTGGGGAAATTGTCAACAGAAGATGTAAACAGGCAATTTATATAAGGGAACCCCCAGAAGAATAGCAAGCATATGCCAAGATGCTCAAACTCATTAGTATTTAGAAAAATGCAAATTAAAAGAACAATATGATATTGCTTTGTAATATTACACTGATGAATACATCACACACTAGGAGACGTGGGATGCACAAAACTGCACAGAGGTAAGAAAGTTCCTGTTACAGCCTGCTCAAGAGCAATTTGATACCACACAGTTAGATTAAGTTCAAGTCGCATACCATATGACCAGCAATCCTGCTCCAGGGTATAAACCCCCTCTGGAAGCCCTAACATATTCTGTAGTAGGGCATCCTTGGTGTCTCAGATGATAAAGAATCTGCTTGCAGTGCAAGAGACCCTGGTTCGGTCCCTGAGTCAGGAAGATCCCCTGGAGTAGGAAATGGCAGCCCACTCCAGTATTCTTGCCTGGAGAATTCCATGGACAGAGGAGCTGGGTGGGCTGCAGTCTATGGGGTCACAAAGAGTCGGGCATGAATGAGTGACTAACACTTTCTGCAGGACACAGAGAAGACACTCTTTCCGGTGTTGTTTGTGGTGCAAGAAGCCTGGCTGGGGAGTGACTAGCAAACGTGGAAGGTGCGTGTTATTGGGGACTCAACAATGCTCCGTAAGGCTGTGCACTTTAGTTCCATGAGTGGATTTGACACACACTTACACACAAAAGTGCCCAGTGAAAACAATTACGCAAAACAATTTTGTGCATATAATGGTCTGAAGGAAATTAAAATAGCCTCAAACACGTGCATTTATAAGAACACATATGAGGGCTTCCCCAGCAGTTCAGTGGTAAAGAATCCACCTGCCAACGCAGAAGACGTGGGTTTGATCTCGTGGTCCGGGAGAGCTCACGTGCCCTGGAGCAACTAAGCACTGTGTGCGACAGCTTCTGAGCCTGTGCCCCAGAGCCCCGGGTCCTAAACCAGAGACGCCCCGCAGGGAGAAGCCCTCGCGCCGCGACTAGACAGGAGCTCCGGCTCCGAGCAGCGAGAGAAAAACCCGCCCCGCAACCAGGACCCAGCGCAGCCGAAAATAAATAAATAAATACAATTATAGAAAAGAAAACATATGAAGAGTGTATGCTAGTAAGTTCATTAGGATGGCTGCATCTGGGGAGCAAGGGAGTCATTATTAAAGATTAGAAAGGGATTTTCTTTTTTTTTTTAAAGCCGGTAATTGGTTCAGTTAACATCGTCTTCTGTAAAAGACAAATCCTGGAAATCTCAGTGGTTTAACACATGAAAGCTTTATTTTTGATTCACATTATAGTTCAATGAGCGTTTTTATAGGCAGGCGGCCCACCAGGTGGTTTGGGCATTCCACCCACCTACAGTCAGTGACTCATGAAGTCACTCACAGCCTTTCTATCGCAGCCGGGGGACAAGGGTGGGGGGTTTTCATGGGCCACGTATGGAAGGCACCCCCCTCACCTTAGATCCCAGTTTCTCCCACATTGTGAATAGTGCAAGAAAAGCTAGTGATGGCTAATCAAATTGTGAGTCAACAAGAAGATAAAGGTCTGTCTTGTCAAAGCTATGGTTTTTCCAGTAGTCTTGTATGGATGTGACCGTTTTGACCATAAAGAAGGCTGAGTGCCAAAGAATTGATGCTTTTGAACTGTGGTATTAGAGAAGACTCTTAAGAGTCCTTTGGACTGAACAGAGATCAAACCAGTCCATCCTAAAGGAGATCAGTCATGACTGTTCATTGGAAGGACTGATGTTGAAGCTGAAGCTCTAATACTTAGGCCACCTGATGCAAAGAGCTGACTCACTGGAAAAGACCCTGACGCTGGGAAAGATTGGAGGCAGGAGGAGAAGGGGATGACAGAGGATGAGATGGTTGGATGGCATCACAGACTCAATGGACATGAGTTTGAGCAAGCTCTGGGAGCTGGTGATGGACAGGGAAGCCTGGTGAGTTGAAGTCCATGAGGTAACAAAGAGTTGGACACTACTGAGCAACTGAACTGAACTAAAGAAAAGAAATGAGTTGCATGAACAGTCAGCCAGTTCTGCCTAACAAGCTTTCTGCACCTGCAAGATGATAATATGCCCTGAATTGAGACATTTGATCAATGCAACTGTCAGCCCTGGGGTGCATTTATTCCTCACTAAACACTCAAATACACTAAGTTTTATGCCAAGCAAAACCATGAGTGATGAAGTAAAATTATAAATACAGTGAGTCCAGGCATTGCTGTGAAAGCATGATGATTAGTTAGAATAAAGGTAATCAGTGGAGAAATATGGCTTGGAAATGGGTAAGGACTTGAATAATCAGGAGTTATTCTAAATAAACATTAATACATAAAATTTCTATCACAAAATTTAAATTATGTGCTAGAATAATTGGATCATTATTAAATAGACATAATTGTACCTTGGAATGTCACCCTTATCATGACATGTTTCCTTAGAATTACAATTTGGAAAAATAGCAATGGAAAAACAGATACACTAGAGAAGTCCTGAATATTCATTGGAAGGACTGATGCTGAAGCTGAAACTCCAATACTTTGGCCATCTGATGTGAAGAGCTGACTCATTGGAAAAGACCCTGATGCTGGGAGGGATTGGGGGCAGGAGGAGAAGGGGATGACCGAGGATGAGATGGTTGGATGGCATCACTGATGGACATGAGTTTGAGTAAACTCCAGGAGTTGGTGATGGACAGGGATTCCTGGAAAGCTGCAGTCCATGGGACACAGTTGGGTGACAGAACTGAGAGAAAACCGCTAATTTGACTGAGGCCTTATGTTTGATACTTCTGTGATAATGAAATCTGAATACCTGAACTTCAATTTCATAAACGTGAGATGTGGATTTATTTTTCCAAAAGCTTTTGCAATGTATTTATGGGCCAATTCAGAGTTTATGAAAATGGATGGAGAGTTTTAAAAGGTCATGATCAGAAAGGGTTACACAATTTAAAGTTGACCAAATGAAGAGCAAAAAAGAATGACTATCTTTAATTTTTCTGCACAATATGATGTATTTACAGCACATAAGAAAACATTTTAAAAGTGAGATCATGTTTCTATAATTCACCGACTCTCATCATAAAAGCATGTATGATTACACATGCATTTTATTTTTCACTTTTATTTTGGAATAGCATTCATTTCAGATCTTAGATGGAAGGATCTTTCAGCTTGGTTAACATGTTATCTGTTTTTTTTTTCTCCTGATTATGATTCATGATGGAAGTTACGCGATTGATTCTGAGTGAAAATGACAAGGACACATCCCAGGGTTTCTCCAAAGAATAACATCACTTACCATTGGTTAGGCATCTCTTAACATGTAATTATGGATTTTAAAAATAATGCTGATGTAGCATTCAGTTGTGTGTGTGTGGTAGTCACTTATTCGTGTCTGACTTTCTGCGACCCCATGGACTGTAGCCCGCCAGGCTCCGCTGTTCATAGGATTCTCCAGGCAAGAATACTGGAGTGGGTTGCCATTTCCTTCTTCAGGGAATCTTCCCAACCCAGAGACTGAACCCAGCTCTCCCACAAGGTGGGCAGATTCTTTATCATCTGAGCCACTAGGGAAGTCCAGCTTTCAATTAGCTATAAACTATTAATCAGCACATTGATTCCTTCCATGTATTTACATCTGAAGCTGAGAATTAAAATAGATTCACAATTAACTCAGGCCTAAAAAAATTCAGCTGAAATATACCCAAATAACAGTCCCAACAGAGAGATTAAGCCTTTTTCCATTCTAACCTTCCCTTGCATTGACAGTCATAACCTGTCCCTATGTGACCGTTTGACAGATTTCTGTCAAATGTGTCCTGATGCCTCCTGTGGTATAATAGGACATGTTTTTATTCCGGGGACTGTGTTTGTTGTTCATTCCCTCTTAATTGTTAATATAATTTTATATGAATGTTGGTAATGTGCATACTCATACTTTTTCTGTCTTCATGATGACTTAATTGTATCATATTGTTGGTTTATGATTTTGCATTTTTGCATACGTGCATGCTAAGTTGCTCCAGCCGTGTCTGACTCTTTGGGACTCTATGGACTGTAACCTGCCAGACTCCTCAATCCGTGAGATGCTCCAGGCAAGAATACTAGTGGGTTGCCATTTCCTCCTCCAGGGGATCTTCCTGACCCAGGGATTGAACCCCCCATCTCTTATGTCTCCTACATTGGCAGGTGGGTTCTTTACCACTAGTGCCACCTTGGAAGCTCTTTTGTGTTTTTACTCATCTCCAATTATGTGTCCTCTTCCTTGCATTAGTTGCTGCAAGAGAAGTTGAAGAGGCTTTCTGACCTGGGTCCAGATTGCCTTGGCAGAGTATGGAGGACCCAGGGCTCAGTTTGTGACTCTGTCTTTGCTGCAGGCTAAGTGGCTTCCGTTTCTGCTTAGTTCACCTGCTTTGACTGTTTCTTTCAAGGTTCACAATTTCAACATAGAAACTTCCAACAACAAGTCATATAAATATTTTGTCTGTTGAATTCTCGTTCATATATTCTATTATAATCATAACAACTCTCACATGGCTGATATGTATATAGCTTTCTTGCAAACCTGGGAGATTCTTAAAATTAACACATTTAATTACTTGAAAAATTAGGATGATTGCTTATATTTCAGAAAAAACACACATGAATTGCCTATTTTACAGAATGAATGATAATTTTTCTGAGACTCTTGGGTTCATAAGGTGGTGTTGGCCAAATATGATATATTTTTTCCTGCAGGTAATCCCTGTAAGTGTGTTGGGTGATACACAGAACAGAGATTATATTTTAATACATGTGTGTGTGCTAAGCTGCTTCAGTCATATCCAACTCTGTGGAACACTATGGACTGTAGCCTGCCAGGCTTCTCTGCCCAAGGCATTTTTCAAGCTAGAATACTGAAGTGGGTTGCCATGCCCTCCTCTAGGATATTTTAATACAATTTAATTTAAATGCAATGTAAATGTTAATCTTAATGTATATGATTTTTTAATGTTTTATTAACTAATAGTTTTGAATATGTATATTTATTTGTGCCCACATATGTATATTATATATATATATATGTATATTTGAATCAATCTATATATATAGATGGGTTCAAATAAATATATATATTCAAAACTACTATTTGGTAAAACATAAAAGAGTTCATATATATTAAGATTATATATGTATATATAGGAAGGGTTCAAAATAGTCTTAATGGTATTTATTTTCAGTTAACATGGACAGTATATTCAGGAACTCAATCTTGTCTGATACTTTGTCGCTCCATGGACTGTAGCCTGCCAGGTTCCCCGGTCCATGGAATCTTCTAGGCAGGAATACTGGAATGTTGCCATTTCCTTCTCTAAAAGATCTTCCCCACACAGGGATCAAACCTACATCTCTTGTGTCTCCTGCATTGATAGGTGGATTCTTTACCACTAGTAGCGCCTGAGAAGTAGAAATGTGCTTACATGAGTACTGAAAAGAGGTTCATGTGTATCTGGGATGAACATTCTATCTGAGACATCCAGTTCATGAAAGAGACAGCCTGTGCAAATATTCTGATTTTGCAGTTGTATTTGCTCATTTCAAAAGCTTAGATTAATCTTTAAAAAGCAAGCTTACATCATCATTCCCTTTGCAAGAGAATGATGAATTTGTTGACTGTGAACCAGAGTCATAAGAATTGCTTAATGATGGTGAATTGTATTATTTTGGCAATCTGAACAGTTTTTTCCAGCATACTGAAAGTGATGTTAATATGAATAAGAAATACTTAAAAACTTGATAAAAATCTTCATATGTAGTTTCCTGAACAGGGTGGCCAATGCAGTAGTACAATAAATTACTTCCTCATCTTTTTTCAGACATTACCAAATCCCTCTACATACTCAAAAGAATGTACTCAACAGAATTTAGACATCACTTCATATGACTTCTGCAAATGGACAAATGGAATTAAATGCACTTACATCACTTCATTCAGGAATTAATTCTCCACATTGAAATCTTTTAGAAAGGTAATTTTTCTCTTTCTGCAACTTGCTTATGCAAATTGAGTCCTAGTGCTGATTAACATTGAAATAAAAATTACCTTTATATAGGATGCTTACTCAAAAAGAAAGTAACATTGAGCAATTTTTCCTTTATACTTTCTTCTTTTCTCTTTATCTACACCTGCCTTTGATGTGGCTGTGAAGCTGAAAATATTGGAAATGCCTTGCAGTGTCAACACGATGTTGGGATCCCCATGCTGAGGATGGCAATGCAGAATGATAGAAGGAGCCTGAGACAGTAATGGCATTGAACAGGAGACACTTTATCATCCCTGAAAGAAATCTCTATATATACCTTTTATGTTGTAAAATCAGTGTCTATTTTAGCTTAATTGGTCAAGTTTCTGTTACATGCAGCTAAATGCGCTCAGAATTGGTAGAAATTTCTGGCGAAAATTCAGGACTGTTTACATTCAAATCCTGAGTATTGGGCTAGATTCATTACTTCCTGAGAACATTTCAATAGTAATGCTTCCTTCCACCAAGTAGAACAAGCTAGCTATTTACAAGAATACCAAGACTCCTTTACTAGGAATGAAAAAAATATGAGATTGTAAAAAATCAACAATGTGCTGAAAGAATATTTACACTATAGAACTATCCCTCTTGAAAGAAGATTAAATATTTTTTAGTAAAACAAAAACTGGTGGAGTTTATTATCAATAGATCATAAGAAAGAAATATAACAGAATGACTTTCAGATGAAAGAAGAAAACCTAGATGAAGGACTAATATGCAAAAAGGAATAGTGAGCTAGTGAGCAAAGAGAGATGGGAAAAAAGAGATGGATCTCATATATAATACATATAATTTAAAATTGCACAGTGGCTAAGAGCAAGCCTTTGAAGCCTGGCTGCTAGGACTTGAATTCTAGCTCACAACTTGCAGGGTGATATTAAGCAAATTACTCTCTTTTATTCTATTTTACCAATTGTTTAATGTGGAAAATAATAGAAGCTATCTTAGACTCATTGTGAGGATTAAATGAATTATATACCTAAGGTAGAGAACAACTTTGAGCTGTACTAAGCTCTCCATGGTTAGGTATTATTACTGCTGGTGATGTTATGCAGGAAAACCTCTGTTTGGGATTGTATGTATGTTAGTTGCTCAGTCCTGTCCAACTCTTTGTGACATCATGGACTGTAGCCCACCAGGCTCCTCTGTCCATGGAATTCTCCAGGCAAGAATACTGGAGTGGGTTGTCATTCCCTTGTCCAGGGGAATCTTCCCAACCCTAGGATCGAACCCAGGTCTCTGTATTACAGGTAGATTCTTTACCATCTGAGCCACCAGGGACGTCCTGTTTGGGATTAGGTCAGACAATAGATCAGATTCCACATTGCACTTTTTCCAAAAAATGAATTTGCTAAGTTAGTCTATAGCAGCTCAGATTCTGGTCACCAGCCAGATTCCGTGTTTGGAAACAGAATCAACAGACCTGGATTTGGTGGATTCCAGTCTTGATCTGAGGATTCTCAGGGGACTCGGTGGTGAAAATATCCACCTACCAATGCAAGAGATGAAGGGACGTGGGTTTGATCCCTGCGTGGCGAAGATCCCCTGGAGGAGGAAATGGCCACCCACTCCAGTATTTCTGCCTAAAAAATCCGCAGGCCACAGTCCATGGGGTCACAGAAGAGTCGGACACAACTGAGAATTGAGCCTCAGCATGAGAACTTCAAAAAGAAGATACTAATTTTACTGATCGCTTTGCATTTATCCCTAAACTTTTTTGAAGTTTTCATATATGTTAGCCAGATGTGTTTCACTCAGTGGAATTTGACTAATCTGCTTTATTAGTATACATATGAAGCTGAAAATATTTACTCGTGCCGCTGTCTTCAGCCTTCCCTCGCTGTGACGAGCACCAGGTGGGTGTAGGTTTGTTCCCTGAACACGGTTGTGTTTTCCAGCAGAACATCTCTGCTCTGCTGATCTTGCTAATGGCATAAACAAACCCATCTTCTCATGAGAAGGAGGTGGAAGTTATAAAAGTAGGTGTGTAGCTTGCTCAGTCATTTCACATAAAAATCAAGTGTGCATTTGTCAGAAGTGTACTTTCTAGAGAGGAGCAGACTTAAATTCTGAACAATTTAAGGAAATCATAAAGCTCTTAAAGGATCTCAAAATAGTGAAGTTCAGCTTTTACTGAAATTGAAATCTGGGGTTTGAATGAAGGTGTTAATTTAAAAATAACAGGGAATTCTGGGTAACCTTTACAGACAGAAACCATTTATAAATCCCTAGTCACCTCAAGGGCTTAATAGAGGATCAACATGTCCAGCTGATTACATGTTTAGGATCATATAACATGATTTTCTATCCACATCTCTTTTTAAGTTTTTGCCTTCACTTTATGTACCCTACTAATTAGTACCTCTCATCTCTGTAAGTGTAACTGTGATATTGTATGTAATCTAAAAATAGAAAATAAATATTAGGTTAAAATAAATAAATCCTGTAACATACTATCTCTGACTTCACCCTTGTGTTTTAATGACTTCTCTATAACAGAGATACTGGGCATTATGTAGGTGAATTTACCATACTTTTAAAGGCTAACTAACCTTGTGAATAGGGTAATGTTGACATTTTGGTATGATTAAACATACAAAATCATTAATTCAAATATCCTGGTTCTTCATTTATTATTTTCAGTTCTCAAGTTCTATTCCTCTCACTATGACTGCACTGAGCAATAGTCTACTTGTTTTCTTAACCCTTGGAATGCTTGTTCCTAACTTAATCCTTCTGGTTATATTGCATTTTTGTTTGTAGTCAGCAGAAATTTACTGTCTTTTATATTTAAATCACTGATATGTTATATTTAAGTCCTGGAGATTGTAAATTTAAATAGATAGGCATTAAATGCCTATTGAATCATCATGCACACAGATAGATTAATAGAAAAGTTAGATGCTGAAGGATGCTGGCATTGTCACTGAAAGAAGTGCACAGAGCAGAATGTTTTAAAGAAGAATGGCTGAGCTCTGGTTCTGGATTAACTCAAATCCCAGGCTTACTCATATCAGCTTTATTCTGTAGTGTTATCTCTGCAAGTGTTGAGCAGAGAGTCTCATTATTATCAGAAAAGTTCTACCAATAGTCATTATGGCAGCTGGGTATAGAAAGAAATAGTGCAGGTAAAAAAAAATATAACGCATAAGAATTAGAAGAGAGACACTGGAATAGTAGCATCACTGTTCTTTTTTTAGTGAATACTATTTGATAATTGTTTGAATATAAGGGATAAAAAAGCATAAAGTTATTCCGAGTTTTTGAGCTGGTGTAAACTTAGTATTGTGATGCATTTATATAAGTATGAAAAAAAAGCAAAAACAAATAGAATTGGTAAGTAGGGTTGGTGTTGTATTTGAGATTCTAAATGGATATTCAGGTAGAGATTATGATAAATGTTCATTTAGAAATTTAAGATCAGTCTTAAGAAAGCCAATCTCAGAATGAACAGTTTTGGGTTGGTCACAAATAGTGCTATTTGTCCAATATTGCATACATTACTGCTAGCTCTGAACTTGATCCTACATGGTCTTTATTAATAATGATTTTTTCAATGATTAGAAAGCTGAAGGTGTATGGGTAATTTAGCCAAGGCTACCAGTTAGTTAATATAGAGCCCATGCATTTTCAACTTCACAAGAGTTTGTGTTATGGTAGTACAGTTAAATTTGTGGGTAAAGGATAATCCCAAAAATAAGAGTGAAGAAGGAATAAAAATGGGAGAGCAGGTGAAAGGTACAAAAAAAGAATGAGTGGAAAATTTGTCCTGTGAGTAAGCAGTAAACTAGATGAGTACAAACTCAATGAAAAAACATGAAGGAGAAAATTGAAGGAGGTACAGCAGAAAAATAAAGGAGGCGTGATTTTGCTGTCATCCACTGCACCTCAGTCTGAATGACTTGCTAATGTTTAAGCATTATGATTATTTTCATCCCACTATCTACAAAGGTGGAAACACGCTCCTTTGAATTTGTGGAAAAACATTCTCTGGTGGCTCTGTGGTAAAGATTCACCTGCCAATGCAGGAGACACAGGCTCAGTCCCTGCATTGGGAAATCCCCTGGAGAAGGAAATGGCAACCCACTCCAGTAGGAAGGCTACAGTCTATGGGGTCAGAAAAGGGTTGGACACAACTCAGTGACTCAACAACAACAACAGAAATCTACTCCCTAAAAATACCGCGAGAAAGTGTCATCTTTCATGAAGATTCCAGAGAAGAGATAGACTAATAGAAGGACTGGGGGACATTTACTTAAGATTTTACTACTGATAGAGCATTACCATGAGGGTTCATTATTCACCAGCATCTAAAGACATGATGCTGTGTGCTGTGATTAGTCGCTCAGTCAAGTCTGATTCTTTGGGACCCCATGGACTGTAGCTCGCCAGGCTCCTCTGCCCATGGGGAGTCTCCAGACAAGAATACTGGAATGGGTTGCCATGCCCTCCTCCAGGGCATTTTCCCAACCCAGGGATTGAATCCAGGTCTTCCACATTGCAGACAGATTCTTTACCGTCTGAGCCACCAGGGAAGCCCAATGATGAGGTGCATATATTTTGCAAATAAGAAAACTGAGGTCCAGAAAGTTTGTGACCTTCCCAAGACAAAACCCCAAAATTTAAAAAGCCATGTAAAAACAAACAAATCTCATTAGTAGATCTTTTCTCTCAAAAAATCATCATCATCTTTCCATGAAATTTTTTGCTCTTTTACTTTCAATTTTTGTTGCATTGGAGTTTTCTACCAACATATACTTTGGCCACCTGATGCGAAGAGAAGACTCATTGGAAATGACTCTGATGCTGGGAAAGATTGAGAGCAGGAGAAGAAGGGAGCAACAGAGGATGAGATGGTTGGATGGCATCACCGACTCAATGGATGAGTTTGAGTAAACTCCGGGAGTTGGTGATGGACAGGTGAGCTGGCGTGCTGCAGTTCATGAGGTCTCAGAGTCAGACATGACTTAGCAACTGAACAACAACAACAACCAACATTTAAACAAGCTGATTTAAATTCATAAACTCAGATTTACATGTTCCTAGAATTATTTTAAATTGTTCTGTAAATTTTAGTCTATCTTGTAGATGATTTACAAAGTATTCGACAATGGTTCTCAGCTCAGGATGGGATCAGAGATTACAAACCAAAATTAAGCATCTTGTCACATTCTCAACAGGATTTCTTTTTATGAGAGAATGTAGATTTCAGAGGATTTTGGCTTTGCAGTGGTCACTGCATATTGGTGAATTTATTCTCTATTTTAAGAACTCTCTCAAGTGAACTATTTTATTCATAATGAAAATTAAGAAACTGACAGATTCTCATCTTAGTTGGAGTTATAGCGAAGGGCAAGTGTCTAAGACAGAAACATCATGAACTTTGAGTTAGGCTGAGAAAAACTCACGAGTCTGGCAGTGGTCAGTGGAAAGTTCGGTTTCACACCTGTGTCTTGGGGCTTCTCAGGTGGCACTAGCGGTAAGGAACTCACCTGCCAGAGCAAGAGACGCAGAGACTGGGTTTGATCCCTGGGCTGGGAAGATCCCCTGGAAGAGGAAATGGCAACCCACCCCAGTATTCTAGTGTTGTAGAATTCCATGGACAGAGGAGCTTGTCCGGCTATAGTCCATGGTGTTGCAAAGAGTCAGACATGACTGAAGTGACTTAGCACTGAATGCACGCTTGGGTCCACAGTCTTATGTCTGTGATTCCTAGCAGAAGTTTAGAAAAGAAATATCTCCCCGAGCCAGATTCTCAGGAGCAAAATCCAACCACACTAATAAACCTTGCATAAAGTATTGATGATTGGCTTGAAGTACAATTTGTGAAAACACACTAGTCCGAGGAGAAACCTCATGAACTCTTCAGTTTCCGAGGCAAAATCAAGGAAGAGATTTATCAAGTCCTGTTCCCATCTCTGTTTCTTAAGAAAATCCTTTATAGCTGTCCAAAATCAAACCAAGGATAAGTACAAACAAATAGCAGACAGGCTTCTACTGAGAATAAAGGCTTTCCAAGCTGATCTGATAATCAGAGGATTGCTAAAAGGGCTTTTATTTTCTAGGAGACAAACTAAACATAGCATTTGAGAGGCTGATGCACAGATGCAATGTCTGACTCTTCTCATCACCCTGGAGACCTCTAACCTAAACTCTGGTGACCTCAGGGGAACATTCTATTTACAAGTTTCAGATCTTGGATGACGGCCACAAAGGGGTGTTGAGTAGACAGTGGTGAAACCAACAGATTGCTAAACTCTCGAAAATGTCACTGAGAAATCTGTTAGAAAATCAGAGCTGAGTATATTAGAACTTACTGTTTTTAACAAGAACACCACCTTAACAATTTTAGCAGTGTTGCAGGTGGGAAGAAAGAGGGTTTTAAGGCATTTCTATCAGACAAGGGACTAATTAGGATTTAGCGAATTCATGACACATAGTTTAGGATGGTGGAACTGCCAAGCCGGTCTTGATAAAAGAATTGCTTGGCCAAGTTGGTGGGTCATATTGGCTTTGAAGAATGGATTGGTAGGAATGTTCTGAAGCAAACAGTAATTTATTGGTTTCCAGTCTTATCTTTTCCCAGGTAAAGTTTTCTTGTAGCAAACAACTAGGTTTTGTTGCCGCTGATGGTCTGGCTCTTATCAAGCCACACACAACCTCAACTGTCAACATGAAAACAGGATCTTTCCCTCATCCAAGTGTTGCGGTTTTAATATTCTGAATCTTCCAACCTCATTCTCCTTTATGCTTCCATCCTCTTTTTGACCACCTACATTCTTGCCTCTCTTCTTTATTCATTGATTTCACCACTGCGTCTAGCAGCACTTTATAAAGTCTTTTCAATTCTTCACCCTCCTGCCTTTACTTTCTCTTTATTTGCTTAATCCTTTATCTGTCAGGTCACAGCACTCTAAATCCACGGTCTTGTCAAGCTGTTCTGTTCATCAGATATATGTCACATTTTATTTTTAAGAAGGGTTTTACAATTGTGTTTGTTTTTTTTTTTGGCTGTGCCGCATCTTCACTGCCGCATGGGCCGTCTCTGGTGGTGGTGAGCGGGGCTACTCTGTAGCTGCAATCCGCAGGCTTCTCGCCACCGTGGCCTCGCTGCTGCAGCCCACGAGCTCTAAGATGCATGGGTTTCAGTGCTGGGGGCTCGCTGGCTTGAACACAGACTCAGGAGCTGTGGCACATGGGCAGACCAAGGATTGTACCCGTCTCCTGCCTTATCAGGCAGATTCTTTACCACTGAGTCACCAGGGAAACCCCCAGGGTTTTTTAATGACTGGCAAACTCACAGAGAATAAACAGCAACATAATTTCAAGCTATATATAATTTAAGAAATAGCCATTTAAAATATTATTAGATCAATACAATGTTAAATGTTAAGATATGAATGTTCATGGGTCAAATTATCAATACATAGAAATAAACTATAACTTTAAAAAGCAAGTTATAAAATGGAACTTTTACATATCATGACTCAATATGTATCAGATAAACCAGAGGAAATACAAGTCCATCAAAAAAGGTTCTGAATTATTAACATACTATAGACTACATTAACCAATCAATAATAGCAAGAGAAAGCAAATTGTACAACTTCATGTTCTCATGAAATATTTTTAAAATTGATGGTGTTTTAACCTCTAAGTTTACTTCTAAATTTTCACTAAATATATTGTGTTATTAGTATTTTCTGATACAATGTAATATAATTAAACAATATTAAATATATAAAATGATTTAGATAGCTTTAATTAAAATTATAGTTTAGAGAAAAAATAAAAAGCCTTAAAATTGTGTAGAGAAACAAGGACACAATTATAGTCATTAAATAAATGCTACAAATTCTTTAGGCTTCCCTGGTGGCTCAGATGGTAAAGAATCTACCTGCAATGCAGGAGACCAGGGTTCAATACCTGGGCCAGGAAGATCCCCTGGAGAAAGACATGGCGACCTGCTCCTATGTCCTTGCCTGGAGAATCCCATGGACAGAGGAGCCTGGTGGGCTACAGTCCATGGAGTCACGAAGAGTCGGACACAACTGAGCGACTAAGGCTTTTACTTCCTTCTCAAAGTCTCTATGGACGGTACAGAATTAGGATTCATCCCAGTTGTGTCTGCTTCTACAAGTGATAGAGAGCTGATATCTGCATTGTCTAAACAATTTTCTTGTGCCAGTCTCACTTAGCAATAAAGAACATCATAGTTTTTGTTATCGACTCTGTGGTGGCCATGAATTGAACTGGTTGTTTTAAATAATTAACATAATGTAAACACTATAAACATGCATTGAATTGGATTGTGAGAACATGCATTAAAATGTTAATAGCATTGGCTTCAACATGAAATTCATGCTCTTGAATAATCTACAGCTTTGCAAATGCAAAAGACCATTTCACCCAATCTGCTGTTTCAGAGACCATTGCCTCCTCTTCTGAAGGACTTGACTGATAATGTTCTTTGATGCTGTATGTCAAGGTAAATAATTTCAATGTTTCCCAGTGTCATGAGAGGGTTACTGTTTAAGTCTGAGCTATTGTGTTAACTCTTTCAATTGGTAGCTTTAGCTGGAAATTTAAATTGGATTCCCAAAAGTAGTCAAAGAAGCTAACATACACCTCTTCTAAAAGAAGTCAGAGAATTGAGAATTAAACACAGTTCATGTGTTGAAATGTTTCTAAAAGTGTTCAAAGAAATAGCAACTACTTTGCGGATGATATATGTAGAAAGAGATTTTCCTATCTCATCTATTGTCGTGAAAGAGTTAATGAACCTCCAAAACAGTAAATAATCTACTGTATTTTTGGTAGGTTTAGGCCTGTTGGTGTGATATAAATTAAAACTGTTGTTTCTTGTTTTCTATAGTCAAGCAAATATATTACATGCCACTGTGAATAGGAAAGACACTTTGGCACTTGCCTAAACAGTGATTCCTTTCTTAAAGAAAAATGATAAATGTTCCTTCTTTAGAATGAGAATAGGAAATTACTTGACTAGAAACCATTCATTCTAGTATTATTAATTATGTAGAGAATTTCATGATTTAATGAAATTTAGATAGCCTTTCAGGAAGCAATGTGATTTAGTAATACACTGACAATTAGCTAAGAATGTATCATGTATATTTTATCTATATTTCTAGGCATCTACCTTTGAAATATTGGAATCATGAAGAATGGAAATATATATCAATCATTTTGAACTCTAAAAATGTCTTCTTTAAAGAACAGGAAACATTCTGTCAAAAAGAGAAATCTTACAATAAAATTGATTTTTACAGCAAGTCCAAAATATATAAAAGTGTTCTGTGTGTGAGAAGTAGTTTTCCTCAAAGGAGGAAAATTAATTAGAAAATGATTAGAAGTTAATAGCTGTTCCCTGAGACTCGATCTTTTGCATTTTTGAACTTCCCATAGCAACTTGTGCTTTTTTTTGTTTTTTTGGCACATATCAATTTATTCCTTGTATAACAGTTATTTATTCTTATGCCATGCTTCTTAAAAGAATATTTGGATTGAATAGCATATTACACCTACTTAATGACATTTTAACTTAAGCTGATTTTCTTAACTGATATACTTAAAATCTTGGGCCTCAGTTTTCTCATTTGAGAAACAGGGAAATCTAAACCATGTAGAGCTTTTCTTGTTATAAAGATAACCTAGGTAAAGCACAAGAGGCACCCAGTGAAAATTATTTTACGAAAGTGAAAGCTACTCTATCTTTCATTATATTTAATATCAATAAAATCTATTGATATGGCTGCAGTCACCATCTGCAGTGATTTTGGACCCAAAAAACTGAAGTCGGTCACTGTTTCCACTCTTTCCCCATCTATTTGCCATGAAGTGATGGGACCAGATGCCATGATCTTAGTTTTCTGAACATTGAGTTTTAAGTCAACTTTTTCACTCTCCTCTTTCACTTTCATCAAGAGGTTCTTTAATTCTTCTTTGCTTTCTGCCATCAGGGTGGTGTCATCTGCATTTCTGAGGTTATTGATATTTCTCCCGGCAATCTTGATTCCAGCTTGTGCTTCATCCGGCCCAGCGTTTCTCAAGATGTACTCTGCATGTAAATTAAATAAGCAGGGTGACAATATACAGCCTTGATGTACTCCTTTCCCAATTTAGAACCAGTCTGTTGTTCCATGTCCAGTTCTAACTGTTGCTTCCTGACCTGTATACAGATTTCTCAAAAGGCAGGTCAGGTGGTCTGGTATTCCCATCTCTTTCAGAATTTTCCACAGTTTGTTGTGATTCATACAGTCAAAGGCTTTGGCATAGTCAATAAAGCAGAAGTAGATGTTTTTCTGGAACTCTCTTGCTCTTTTGATGACACAACAGATGTTGGCAATTTGATCTCTGGTTCCTCTGCCTTTTCTAAATCCAGCTTGAACATCTGGAATTCCATAGTTCATGTACTGCTGAAGCCTGGCTTGGAGAATTTTGAGCATTACTTTGCTAGTGTGTGAGATGAGTGCAATTGTGAGGCAGTTTGAGCATTCTTTGGGATTGCCTTTCTTTGGGATTGGAATGAAAACTGACCTTTTCCAGTCCTATGGCCACTGCTGAGTTTTCCAAATTTGCTGGAATATTGAGTGCAGCACTTTCACAGCATCAATTTTTAATATAGCCTTTATCTTTAAGAAATTATAATAATGTATTATTAGGCTTAGCTGTAAGCAATAGAAAACAAAAATCAAACAGAAGGGTGTAAGGGTATAAGGTAGAAGCTTATGTTTATTTACAAAAAATTTCAATTATGTGATCCTGTGCTGGTGTAGCACGCTGTGGTATCAAAGACTCAGCCTCTGTATCTTCATTAATTTCTGTACAAACCTCCATTTCCAATATCTATTGGTGGCAAAAGATGGCTGCTCTAGATGTAGCAGTTACATCTGCATATTAACCAATAGGAAGTTAAAAGGGAGTGCAGAAACATACACATACCTTTACATGTGGCATCATCTTATGACTCACAGGACACAACTGTTGAAATTCTAGAATCTAGTTGCCTGTCCACAGTTCACTAAAAGGCAGGTTGATAAATACTATCTTCCTCTTAGGTACCACATACCCAACTCAAACCAGAATTCTATTACCAAATGGAATAGGAAAATCAATATCGGGGGACATTAAGAAGTTATTGTAATATACACATGTATATAAAACAATTGTATTTGTAATCTATTATATAAAGTAATACTTTAATTAAATAAGAGGAATCACAGGGTGCAAAGATTAGCATGCCTATTTTTATAGGAAGAGGTGATGATGTTTCAAATCCTTTGGGTTTTCAGGTCCCCTTGATAATGCAACATTAATTTAGTGCAAGATCCAGGAGTTTATACTAGCTAGAAATATTTCCATTGTAAGTAACAAAAGTACAACAATCTCCTAAGCACTCTATGATCTGTACCTCTTCACTTGTAGAACATACCATTGTCTGACCTTATTTTTATCTTTAATTTGCTTATTTTTTAAAAATTTACTGCCCCTTCCTCTAAGATGTAAACTCCATGAAGGCAGAGAAATTGTCACTAACATTTAATTTTATTTGCCCCACATCTGTAAGACTTCCTGAAAAATAATAGCACCAACATATTTGTCAAATGAATTGTACTTCATTTATTTTTACAAGGTTTTATTCCCAACTAAAGACTGTGAGTGTTATAATTTCAGAGGCTCTGTTTATGTATCTATTCTCCTGTGAAAAAGTGTAGTCACTCAGTTATGTCTGACTCTGTATGACCCCATGGACTATTCAGTCCATGGAATTCTCCAGGACAGAAAACTGGAGTGGGTAACCTTTCCCTTCTCCAGGGGATCTTCCCAACCCAGGGATTGAATCCTGGTCTCCTTCATTGCAGGCAGATTCTTTACCAGCTGAGCCACAAGAAAAGCCCAAGAATATTTGAGTGGGTAGCCTATCCCTTCTCCAGCGGATCTTGTTAAGTGTTAACTCATTATTCTATTCATGTACTTCCAAATTCCTAGTACTCCTTAACAAAGAACATTACTTGTAACATATTTTGGTACTTTTGTCTTTATTACTGATTTCCTTCTACTAAGGTATCATTAGATTTTAAAAAGTTTAACCCGAGTTCCTCTAAACTGTCTCAACTATCTGGACTTTATTGTCCCATCTTTCATTGAATAAGCACAGGTTCTATGCAGGGCAGCCTGGGTTCAATGTTATCTTTTCTGTAGCATCAAAGATATAACATTAAAGTCAATGTGCATATACAGCATTTGCATCACATGTGCAAGGACCACATCACTTTAAGTGGCTCATGCTTGTGCTCAGTCGCTAGGCTGTACCCAAGTCTTTGTGACCCCGTGGAGTGTAGCCCACCAGGCTCCTCTGTTCATGGGATTCTCCAGGCAAGAGTACTGGAGTGGGTTGCCATTTCCTTCTCCAGGGGATCTTCCCGACCCAGGGATCGAACCTGTGTCCTCTGTTTGGCAGGTGGATTCTTTACCACTGTGTCACGTGGGAAGCACCTGTTTGTGGCTACAGTCATCTTAATAATCCAACAATATTAACAAGCCACTGATTACCATTAAAATATAAAACTGTATTTTACTTTTGAAATAGAGCTAATGCAGCTTTTCTAAGAATATGCTTCTATTATGAGCCAGTGAAAAAGGTAATATTGCAAAATGTTTGTGGTGAAAGGGAGAAATAAAATCAATATAATAAGACTGATTCCCAATAAAAGGACTTTCTTCCCTTTCACTACTTCCACCCCACCTTCTCTGGCTCAAGACTTCTTGTTTTGTCTTTCTTTTTCAGTGCTGTTTAGATTAGACTCAGATTTACACAAAAGGGCCTTACCTGGTGGCTCAGGTGGTAGAATCTGCCTGCAATATGAGAGACCTGGGTCAGGAAGATTCCCTGGAGAAGGAAATGGCAACCCATTCCAGTATTCTTGCCTGGAGAATCCCATGGACAGAGGAGCCTGGCGGGCTACGGTCTGTGGAGTCACAGAGTCAGACCCGACTGAGCAGCTAACACTTTCATAAGAGAAGAGCTGTGCTTTTTTTAAATAAGCAAATATAATTGCATAATTTTTTAGCATTGCTTTTATATTTTACTCACAACCAGCTACTTCTTTCTATGAAAATAAATACAGCTTCATTTGCAAAAAGTTATTTTTCTTCCATCATCCATATTTTTATAATATGGCTGATGTTCCAATTGAAACTGTATGATAGTTCTTTCAAGTTTGAATATTTGACTTTTAAATTATTCAAGAAATAGCCAAATCATTAACAGCTACATTATTTTTAAAAGTGTTATTAAAGCATCTATCTTTTATTTTAATAAATGACTTCTACATTTTTTAAAAATCTGACAACCTTCTTGGGAAAGGTGAAGAATTCAGCTTAACTGCAATAGGTATTCTAAAAACTTTATTACAGAAAATAATTTGAAAGTGAATTAAGCTAATCATTTAGAGCTTGAACTTCATTCTAGAAGATTTTCTTACAAAAGACATGGTTCTTTCTTTCTTAGGCCCTCTTATTTTACATTTTCAGGATATTCATATCTCTTAAATTTTAAAAATTAACTTGGGATATATAGTTCCATAAAAATTTAACTTCAATAAACTGGTTAGTTCTTACAAAATGTTACCTTTATGTATATAACAAGCACTTTGAATGAGATTCTCTAAATAAAAGAGACAACACAATATGCGTTTTAAGATGTGAACATTAAAACTCTTGGTGAACCATATGGATTTAAAATTTCTTCCATGTAGACACTATAATCTGTTCTTTATTTTCTGCCTGGCCTTTAATTGTGCATACCACAAAGTAGTTTCTTAAGTTTATGTGTCTATTATCTTTTTTAACTGAAGTAAGTTTGATTTACAATGTTGTGTTAGTTTCAGGTGTAAAGCAGTGATTCAGTTATATGTATATTACATATATATATGTACATATATATTCTTTTTTAGATTGTTTTCCATTATAAGTTATTATAAGATATTGAATATAGTTTCTTGTGCTATAGATCCTTGTTCTTTATCTATTTTATATATAATAGTCTGTATCTGTTAATCCAAAACTCATAATTTATCCCTCCTCCTCTATGTGTCTTTCTTTTAATAAAACTCCCATGTCAACACTATCCCACTGGGTCTTATACTTTCTTGCTATACACATGTTAATGTTAAGTGAATGATATGTGATCTTAAAGGAAACCAGTCCTGAATATTCATTGGAAGGACTGATGCTAAAGCTGAAGCTCCAATACTTTGGCCACCTGATGTGAAGAGCTGACTTGTTGGAAAAGACCCTGATGCTGGGAACAGTTGAAGGCAGGAGAAGGGGACAACAGAGGATGAGATGGCTGGATGGCATCACCGACTCGATGGACATGAGTTTGAGTAAGCTCTGGGAGTTGGTGATGGACAGGGAGGCCTGGTGTGCTGCAGTCCATGGGGTCACAAAGAGTCAGACACGACTGACTGACTGAACTGAACTGATGTGATACTATTAATGTGTTTATTTAAAATTCAGGCTTTGGTTGGATTATATGTCTGTCATCCATATCCTAAATTTTTAACATGGCCTTCCTCAATCTCAAACTTCAAATTTTCCAGCCTGCCTCAAATGCTGCCAACCACAGATAACATATCCATAGTTATAGTTTTATCTTTAATTGTACCACCCTTATGAAATTACATGTAAGTAGATATTTAAACTAGGGCTTCCCAGCTGGCTCAGTGGTAAAGACTCCGCCTGCCAATGCAGGAGATATGGTTTCAATCTGAGGGTCAGGAAGGTCTGAAGATAGCAATGGCATCCCCCTCCAGGCCCGGAGAATCCCATGGACAGAGGAACCTGGTGGGCTACAGTCCATGGGACTACAGAGAGTCGGACACGACTGAGTGACTAAACAACAACGGCTAATGATGTTAACCATCTTTCCATGGGTGCTTTTCCGCCTTTCATACATCCCCTTGGGGGAAGCATTTGTGTGAATTTTGTGGTCCATTTTTAATATTTGTCTGTTTCTGTTTACTTTTGGCAGTTTTTTTTAATATATTCTAGATATAAGTCCATTGTCAGATATATGATTTTCAAATATTTTCTCTTGGCCTATAGCAGGTCTTCCAATTTGCTTAACAGTGTCTCTCAGATTAAAAAAAGAAACAAACAATTAAGTGTTTAAATTTTAAATCTAATTTATCATTTTATTTTTATGGACTGTGCTTTCTGTGTCTAGTCTCAGCACTCTTTGCCAAATGCCAGGACACAAAGATCTGTGATTTCTTCTAAAAATATTGTAGTTTTGCATTTTGCATTCAGATATATTCTCTATTTAGAGATAATTTTTGTATAATGGTGTGAGTTTTAGGTCAAGGTCTTTTTAAAGATTTTTTGCATATGATTATCCAATTGTTTCAATGCCATTTATTGCAGGACTATATTCTTTCTCCATTTAAAAATATTGCATAGGTCTGCCTTGGTAAAAATTGATCTGTCCCATTTGTCCTGACTTATTCTGGGCTCATGTTCTTCTCTATATGTTGTTTCCTTTACCAATAATGCTGTCTTGATTATTGAAGTTTAAAAAGCAGTTGTATTGTGATATAACTGATATATTAAAAAACTGAACACAGATACTGTCTATATAATTTGATGAGCTTAAAGATATGCATATACCCAGTAAATCATCACCACAATCATTGCTGTAAACATCTCTTGCAGAATTTTCCCCTTGCCCCTGTGTGTGTGTGTGTGTGTGTGTGTGTGTGTGTGTGTTGGTTTTGCTAAGAACACTTGAGTCCTAACTTCTTAACAAATTTTCAAGAAGACAACTCAATATTAACTTTAGCCTCTAGGTTGTATAGCAGATCTCTAGAACATATTCATCTTTTATAACTAAAACTCTACATATTGAACAGCCCCCACATTTCTCCCTCCCCCAACCCCATCAACAACCAATCTCTCTTTCTATTAGTTTGACTAATTTGTGTGTATGCATGCTAAGTCTCTCCAGTCATGTGTGACTCTTTGTGACCCCATGGACTAACCCACCAGGCACCTCTGTCCATAGGATTCTTCAGGCAAGAATACTGGAGTAGGTTGCCATGCCCTCTTCCAAGGGATCTTCCCGACCCAACGATCAAACCCACACCTCTTATGTCTCCTGAATTAGCAGGTGGGTTATTTACCACTAGCACCACCTGGGAAGCCCTTCACTACTTTAGATACCTGTTATAAGTGAAATCATACAGTACTTATCCTTCTGTGACTGGCTTATTTCATTTAGCATAATGTCTCCCAGATTCATCATGCTGTCCAATACGGTGGTGTTTCCTTCTTTTTTAAGGCTGAGTAATATTCCACTGCATGTTTATACCATTTTTTCTTTATTCATTCTTCTATCCACAATCCCTTTGTTTCCGTATCTTGGCTACTGTGAATAATGCTGCAAAGAACACAGGTGAACAGCTGTCTCTATGAGACTCTGATAACAAATGATATATCATGATAAGCAATTAATATCTAAAATATATAAGGAAGTCCCACAATTCAATTACATACCTATGCTTTATATTACTGAGCTTCCCTGGTAGATCAGATGGTAAAGAAACTGCCTGCAATGTGGAAGACCTGGGTTCAACCCCTGGGTTGAAATGATCCCCTGGAGGAGGGCATGGAACCAACTCCAGTATTTTTGCCTGGAGAATCCGCATGGACAGAGGAGCCTGGCGGGCTACAGTCTGTGTGATAACAAAGAGTTGGACATGACTGAGTGACTGAGCACATGCTTTATATTATATATTATGAACTTATTACACAAATATAATGTATATTACAAATATACATATAATATATATTACAAATGGGCAAAATACTTGGACAGACATTTCTCCAAAGAAGACATACAGGTCCACAAACTGGTAAAAATCGCTCAACATCACTAATCATCAGGAAAATGTAAATTCAAACCACAATGATGTATGACCTCACATTTTCCAGCATCATTATATCAGTAAGATAAAAGAGAACAGATGTTGATACGATGTGGAAGAAAGGGATCCCTGACACACTTATGTTGGTGGTAATGAAAACTGGTGTAGCCACAATTGAAAATAATATGGAGATTCCTCAAACGATTAAAAATAGAACTACCATCTTATCCAGAATTTCACTTCTGAGTACACCTTAGTCTTCTCTATGGAGAAGGTTTTGTTTCGGATATGAGTACAGAACACAAATCCCTTCTCTCACACTGAAAGGAACATGAAACAAACCCTCTGATCTGTGGTTTCCATTGCTGCCTGACTTCCCTGCGTCTCTGCTCCAGAAGTCTGTTACCAGCCTGGGTAGCTGGCAGCCTGGCTTCCTGCCTGTCTTAGCTACCGTTTCTTAGCAACGCCTAGATTTGCTTAATTACTTCACATGTGCTTCTGTGAGCTCCTTAAGTATTTTCAACACTTTATCCCACTTATGCTTGCCCCACTCTAGGCCTATGAAGCATCTTCAACTTGCGCACTTAAGTGGCTTCTGACTACTGGCACAAACATTTTTCCCTTTGCACACATGTGTCTTTAAGGCCTCCCGTCTGTGGGTGTCACATATTTCATTTCAGCCCTGGGAGTGGAGGCAGAATGATGCTGGTGCTAGATTCTGGGGCCCACCACATGGAGCTCCAGGACAGATAGTCTTAAAACAGGAAATTCTGTTTCTAGAGCAACCGACTTAATAATGTCACGAAGCCTCACTGGCCTTCTATAAAATATTCTATACATTGTAGTTCTATCATGCAAACAAAGCAAAACATGTAATATGATGGATTTAGCATAGCACTGTTATATATTTATCATTCAGTAATGATTATTATTGGGCTTCCCTTTTTATTGGTTGGTTTACAATGTTGTGTTAGTTCTACTGCACAGCAAAGTGAATCAGCTGTAAGCATACCTACAGCCCTTCTGTTTTGGATTTCCTTCCCATATGAGTCACCGCAGAGCACTGAGCAGGGTTCCTGGTTCTATACAAGGGTTTCTCGTTTGTTATCTACTTTACACATGTGTGTGAAAGCTGTTCAGCCATGTCCAAGTCAGGGACTGTAGCCCCCCAGGCTTCTCTGTCCCTGGAATTCTCCAGACAATACTGGAGTGAGCTGACATTCTCTTCTCCATGGGATCTTCCTGACCCAGGAATCAATCCTGGGTCTCCCGCATTGCAGGCAGCCACTAGGGAAGCCATGGTGGTGTTTATGTCATTTCAAGTCTCCCTGTTCCTCCCACTCTCCTTTTCCCCTTTGGTATCCATATGTTTGTTCTCTACATCTGTGTCTCTCTCTGTATTTTGCAAATAGGTTCATCTTGATTACTGTAGCTTTGTATGGGTTTTTGAAAGAGGGTAGTGAAAGTTCCCTAACTTTGTTCTTTTTGGTAAGATTGTTTTGTCTCTGCTGGATCTCTCACGTTCTTATATGAATTTAAAGATCAGTTTGTCAATTTCTGTAAGAAATGCCATTTGAAATTGTGACAGTGATTTAATTGAATACATAGATTAATTGGATGATTGTGGTCATCTTCACCCAGTCAACATCCTGTTTTGCAATTTCTATTATCTCTTAAAACAAATATAGAGCACTCAATCAATGCCACAGAAATAGTCACTATTCAAACACAGTTCTGCATCTTAACTTATACAAAGAAAAAAAAAATCCTGTCTCATCATACCAAGAAAAATAACAGCAGGTTCTTCAGAAACAAATCCTGAATCAAATGTCAAAACACAAAATGGTCCTTAAATAAAATGTTCAATTGCTCAGGCCAAATTACCACCGAACAAGTCAACAATGACTTCACAGGTTTTCTTTTTCCAATAGAAAAAGCGTCGTGTGTGTGATTTTCATTAGTTCAGTTAAAGAGTGCTTTCAAATGAGTTTTCTCATCAAAGAAAGTTTTTTCCAAAATTAAAATTGGATCATGTACTTCTGGCAAGTTATGAGGGCTATAGTTGATATCTTTCAAGTTTCTACACCTCCAGGACACAAATTTTTGGTTTTATTTTCAAATACACAAATATAATAAATGCCTAAAAATATGTTTAAAGTATTTCGCAACATAAGTACTGCAAGCCACGTAGAACACATATTGAATATATTTGAGGAAACTTGTAATTATTGCTTCTTTCTCTTCTAAACCTCCATGGGTGGAAGGTATATTTTTTTTTAACTACCCTGAGTCTTTTCTGTAAAGAAAAACATTAAGGACATTAAGAACTAAAAGAAAACAATGGAGGTGCATTTGCTTACTTTTGTTCATTTTTTTTTTTCCCCTTCAGTAATGCCCCAAGGCAGAAAAATCCACTATTTGTACCAATGTTGCTTGAGGGGAAAACATTGCTTAGGGCTTGCTTAGAAATAATTTTGAGTGTGTTCCAATATAAAAACAGCTGCTTGCTTGAATGTCCAAAGTTTTTTTTTTTTTTAACCATAAAGCAAGGCAGCATAGTCTTGAGCCTAGAAAATTATCATAGCAGATGTCAAAGTCCTCAGTAATTTCCCCATGAAGCATCTAATATAGATCATCATGGTTTCCTGGTGAACCTGCCAGGATGCATTAGGAACAAAGTGTACCCCACAGCTACCTAAACCAATTAACACACCGTGTGGGGTTATCTGATAGAAGCCAATCACATTCTGTTAAGTTTCAGCCAAAGATGATAACTTTAGTTTTAGAAGAATTCACATGAAGCCACTTTTTTTTTGAGACCATAATTAAATAGCACACCTAATTGCCTATTGAGGACATGTTTTGCTGGTGATAATGCAAACAAATTATCAGAGTTTAGACCTATCAGGGGATTCTTCTGAATATTCAAGTGTTATTCAGAGGCACTTTTAACAAATTCATTAAGAAAAAATGCTTGTTTCATAGCAACACTGAATAGATATGTGGTGAATGACTAACACAATGAGTAAATGCACATCCACAGATTCAATTGAATCTGTGGATGTGCAATTATTCATTGTTAGTCATTCACCACATATATTATGTGTGTATATATATATATATATATATATATATATATATATACACATGAAGTCATTACATCACCTGTCTCTGCCCACAAAGTCATCCACAGATTCAATATATATATGTATAGAATATATATATCCACACATCCACATGCAAAGTCATTACATCACCTGTCTCTGCCCACAAAGTCATTCACAGATTCAATATATATATATATATATATATATATATATATATATAATACATATATCCACACATCCACATACGAAGTCATTACGTCACCTGTCTCTGCCAACAAAGTCATCCACAGATTCTATATATATATATATATATATATATAGGATATATATATCCACACATCCACATGCGAAGTCCTTACGTCACCTGTCTCTGCCCACAGAGTCGGATGCCCATCAGTGGAGGATTTGTGGTTCTCAACATTTGTATCATTCCTGTTAACATGCTACTCCTCTTGTGAGACTTCAGTGATGGTTTCCATTTAAGACACAATTTTTAAAAGAAAGAGAGAATGTTCCCCTGTATTTTGAGACGTGGTGATTAGAGGGCTGGGGTTCTGGAGCTAGGCGGACATAGCTGACTCTTTGTTTTTGACTGTGCTGGGTCTTCACTGCTGCTTGAGAGCTTCCTCTAGCTGTGGAGAGCAGGCGCTTTCTTAGTTGCAGTGTGGTGGCTTCTTGCTGCAGCGGCTTCTCTTGTTGCAGAGCAGGGACTATCAGGTGCACGGGCTCAG